>NC_056597.1:11179940-11372440 GCF_018340385.1 Cyprinus carpio
GTTAGAGAAAAGCAAATGTCCCCTCCCAGTAGGACACTTGACAATGCCATGAGCTGGAAGACAGGGGGATTACAGTCTTTCCACAGTGGCTCGACTGGCTTTTCATTAAGCACTTGAGGAGAAAGCTGTGATGCAGAATCTCTCTGTTGATCCAAGCTGCTCCTCATCTCTTGTGCTCCTTTTGTGCATCTCAAAGAGGGAGAGAAATTAGCACTAATGCTCTGAACTTTGGCGACTCCTCACCAGGGGCACCTTTAAATGCCGCTAACTGTACGCTTGTGTTTCATCCGGTACGAAGGGCCAGCTGTCTGAAAGTCTGAAATCAATCCAGTTTGAACTTTTCTACTGCAAGTTGTGGTCCACACTGCTCTGTCTGTTGACTATTTCTCGTGGTCGAGCATGTGGAATGCGGCACAGTAATAGCCTCCGACAGTGATGCAAATATAAGCATGTTCCGCCCGTGAAAATCTCCCTCATTAGATCCAAGATGTCAAGTAAATGGCGGTCAGAGCAAACACAGGCACAGATTTTTAATAATCCTGAGAAAAAAAAAATAGGACTCATCATCCTCTCCAATAACTCCTCCATACACACCCTACCAAGAAACTCCCTCTTTCTTTCTTTGATGTGCAGGTTCTTCAGGAGGAGACGGCGATTCCGGGTAGTGACCTAAACCTGATGTATCTGAGTTCACGGGCGGCTGGCTACCGGCCAGTGCTCAAGGTGACCATGACCCAAGCCACCATCCCCTTTAACCTCATGAAGGTGCATCTGATGGTGGCAGTGGTGGGACGCCTCTTTCAGAAGTGGTTCCCCGCAGAACCCAACCTGTCCTACACCTTCATCTGGGACAAAACAGATGCATACAACCAAAGAGTCTACGGCCTGTCAGAGGCTGTGGGTGAGTAAACGCAGAGAACAGAACAGAGATTGTTTTTTTGTTTTTTTTGACTTTTCAATATTGAAAGCACAATTAAATGTGAAAAGTTTTGCACTTTCATCCAATTATATTTTTTCGGAAGATTCTGTTAATTGAGTGTTAATTGATGCAGCATCACACCTCTGCTGAAAAACTTTCCAAAAAAGCCTCACAATTAACAGCATTTTTTACGTCTTTACTAATAGTTAATATTAAATCAGCTGGTTTTGTTGAGCTTATAAACAACCACATCACTATCACATACTGTTTTTAGATGCACAGAGTCAAGGAATAATTAGGGCTGTTGCGATATCCGCAATATTGCAATACCATGAGGAACGAGCAAACCGCAGAGGAACTGTGATTTTTACATGCTTTCTTTTTTCATAGGGTTATGCCCTTCTCGTTTTACACTTTGTGCATGTATACTGAATATTAAATAAGTTAGTAATGATAACATAATGTGTACCATGCTGATTTGTACAGAGGCTCCGTAAATTTGCACTTAACAAGCCTAAACAGACAACGAATGAGAGAGAGATCAATTGAGCATGTGCGATTACTTGCGAGTCATATATATTTGTGAAATTTTGTGAATGAATGACGTGACATACAGCCAAGTATGGTGACCCATACTCAGAATTGGTTCTCTGCATTTAACCCATCCAAAGTGCACACACACAGCAGTGAACACACACACACCATGAACACACACCCGGAGCAGTGGGCAGCCATTTATGCTGCGGCACCCGGGGAGCAGTTGGGGGTTTGGTGCCTTCCTCAAGGGCACCTCAGTCATGGTATTGCCGGCCCGAGACTCGAACCCACAACCTTGTCATATCCAAGGAAAGCCAAATTGTCTTAGCATTGGTCAGCTGAGCCTTCTAACATGGTGCTCAAAGTTAGTTTTTCATTATGTCTCTCTTTAAATGAATCCGCGTTTTTGAACGTGTAGTTGAATAAACGGTTTAAAGACTGACTGATAGCCCGTCTAGAATGCACGTAGGTGGAAATATCAATAGAAAGTCTCTTGTCCATTCAGATATGAGGATCAGAATGAACTGTTATACATATAGGCTAACAATAGTCTAACAATCTTACTGTCAGGTTTATGTTCTGTTATGTGGATCGTTATTTTGACATTATCGTCTGTTTACATCACTTCCTGTTTCAATGCTATTTGGTTTCGGTTTCATTGGTTTCTGAATATGACCTTGTTATATCGTAACACATACACACACAGATTATATATATATATATATATATGGCGACAATACTGCATACCGCGTTATTAAGCTACTCAAAATTACCGCAAGGGAAATTCATTCACCGCGACAGACCTAGGTATAATATAATTACCCTCTGTAGAAAGCCTGAATTTGTTACATGCAAGAATGTAGATGTGCTTAATGGCCCATGCCACTGTGACAGTTGCATTATGGGATGTCTCCTTAAATATACCTATGCAAATAGGAACTGTAAATGGAAAACAAAGCAGTTGTGATTAAGGCCA
Source organism: Cyprinus carpio (assembly GCF_018340385.1). NCBI lineage: Eukaryota > Metazoa > Chordata > Actinopteri > Cypriniformes > Cyprinidae > Cyprinus > Cyprinus carpio. The sequence continues at coordinate 11,182,373 of NC_056597.1, forward strand.
ACAATAGCACAGGAAGCAAAATTTTTTCACTGTGGCATTTTTTATGCTGACTGTATTTTTTAGCTTGTATGATTACCCATCAGCAAAACCACAGAGAACAACATGCCTCTTTCTGTTCTGAGGAAGGTCAAGGCAAATCTGTGGCTTTGTTTTTCACTTAAGCGTTGAGAAAGACGGCCAGCTGCTGATGACAGTGCCTCAGTTTATTTTCAGCGCCTTACATAAACAAACTCACAAGATGTTGGACCACAAAATACATGTTTTTTCACAAAATCAGGAATGCATTCTGCCTTTACAAAGTGAACTGTGTAAAATTGTAAACAGGTTAGCTAGGTCTCATGAGTATTGATTGGCTTTCACCTTCTCATCAGGCTTTGCTTTGCCAATTGCATTAAGCAGGTAATTTTTTGCCCAACGAATAGCAGTGCGCTTATTGATTCTCTCTGGGGGACATAAGGTCGCTTTCTTAATATGATCGGCTGAAAACAGTTATAAATTTTAAACAATTTGCACCTGGTGAAGCACAGATCTGTTATGAGATTTACCGAAGTTATGATAGAGACACTGCAGTGTTCAGGCAGGCTGCAGTAAAGAAGAATTGATATTGTGTAGGACATCTGATTAGGCCCTGGGAACGAGTGCGGTTTATCAGCCCAATGTTTATATGATGACTTATCTGCATGCCTCTCAATGTGGTGTTTAGACTTAGTCTGTATTGATTACTTTCTCAAGCAGTTCTCAAGAAGTCTGTATTTGATAGGATGTTTATAGGATGTATTTGCATATATGAATACCACCAATCTCTCTCTCTCCAGTGTCTGTGGGATTCGAGTATGAGTCCTGTTTGGATCTGATCTTGTGGGAGAAAAGAACAGCCATCCTCCAAGGTTATGAACTCGACGCCTCAAACATGGGAGGATGGACCCTAGACAAACACCACATTTTAGATGTTCAGAATGGTAAGCCCACCTCTGACCTCTGACTTCTCTAATGAATAACACAAAAATAATGCACTCCTACACTATAGTTTTTAATATGCACAGCACCATAAGTCACATTGATCTTGGCAATCAGCTGAAATCATGTGTTTACCCACACACTCCTAAATATCAACAAAAATCAATTAAAATACACTTGTGCTACCTCTCCTTCCGCATCTAAAAGCAGCCCATTATCTGCCTGTTAAAAGTTATTAACATGACATGGGTATAAAACCCTTAATAAGGAGTAAATGAGTGCTCATTAGTGTCATTGCTGTTAAATGACGTTGATGAAGTGGAGCTATAGCGGCACAGCGTTCTTATTGTCTCAGGCATGCCAATGAAGAGACATTTGACATTTCCCTGTGAGTGACCTTCACCCAGACTAAGCAGTCTGGAGTGCTCTCTGCAGCAAACATTTATGGCCACGTGTCATTGGGGAGAGACTGCCTTGATGAATTCTTAAGGAGTCTCTCATCCTTCATCTTGGCTTTAAAAGGGTGATCAGCAGAGGTTGTCCCCATATACCTTGCTTAAAGGTTGAACCTGTTTATCCTTGAGCCCTTTCATGGGGACATGATGAGCTGCTCTTAGATCACAGTTTCCATAGCCTTCTAAATATAGTTCTCCTCACCTTTCCGATGGTAAATTTTTGTTGTGAGCTCCTACTGCACTGCAATAAGAGACATATCTTGCTTAGTATTTTTATCTTTTTTTCTAGTCAAAATATCTAAAAATACTTAAATTAAGATGCATTTACTAGATGAACATAAGTTATTTAGTCTTGTTTCCAGGTGAATAAACTAAATTAAGTGCATTTTGCTTAAATGTGCTGTAAGTTTTTGACTCTACTAAAGCATAAAAATACCATAATATTCTCAAAAAAATATAATAAAAATGAAAAGTTCACATATTTGTTTATCTGAAAAACAATGCTACAGTCATTCTTCTTTGAAAATGTGCGTTCCGGGCCAGAATGTCAGTCTCTGTTTTGGTTTGTGAAACCTGCCCACTGCCAGTTTACCCAATTGTATTTCAGCAGCCCGGGTTGCCAGTTGGTGGGAAACACAGCATATTCCATTTCAGTCATGGAAGCTGGCAAACGAAAGGGGTCAGAGCAGCTTTCTGCCCATCCTAAAAAGCCTCGACATACATACAAAAATCTTTATGATCAACAACAGTATAATAAAAGCAGAATAAATATTGGAGATGCGTTTGAGAGATGGAGACACCTTAAAATAGACAAAGGTTTAAAAATGAATGCTGAGTTGGCTAACTTTCTCCTTGACAGGTAAGTAATTAGCTAAAGTTGGTTAACTGATTTATCCTGGCTACTAGTAGGAACATTTAATTTAATTCGACATTCAGACAGTACTCCCATTTACACTGTGTTTTGTGATACCTGGTTGGTAAGACAGCATTTATTTGAGACAGTGTGGCTGATTAGTGCAGAGGTGCAGATGGGTCATGGCTGTTTATCATACAGATAACAACCGTGACAGAAAAATATGAAAACTACGAAATACAAATATGACATTTTTTTCAATTTAACAAATGCAAATGTGTCTGATCAACTTACAGTGTAAGGCTCAATGCTTTCCATCGTCAGGTGTGCTCGTTCCTGTTGGTGTTGTCCATCTGTGGAGGAGGGACTGGGTGAAAAAAACCCTCTCCAATATTTTGAATTTGGACTGCAATACATAGTTCAACCACTCGATGTCAATCCTACATACAGCACCTTTAAAACAAACTCACTGGCAGATCATTTTACTTCTTTTAAGCAGTGTTGGGCCGTAACGCATTACTTAGTAACGCTTTACTGTAATTTGATAACTTTTTTTAGTAATGGAGTAATCTAACACGTTATAATTTTCTAAATAGTAATTAGAGAATAGTTACAAGCTGAGGTCTCTATACGTTACTGCTGCATTACATTTCTGACAGAATGCAGTGTTTTATAATCTAGAGATTGTAAAAAGGATATAGCACATGCACTGTCGAGTCAAGTGCCAGTGGATTAGAGACCTGCTCCCGCGAAATATTTATCGGGAGCATGTATGCTAGGATTTCATAAATTTCATGGAGAAAAAAGTAACGTAACTAGTAATTTAACTAATTACTTTTGAAATAAACTAATCAGAACAGTAACATGATTACTTTTAAAAGGAGTAATCTGTAATTTGATTACATTTTCAGAGTAACTTGCCCAACACTGGTTTTAAGCCAAATGCACTTAATTTAGTTGCTTATCTAGTCTAGTAAATCCATGTTATTTTTATTTTTTTTGCAGTGTGAAACTTAAATGCCTACCGTTTTGCTACCCAGGCTACCATTTTGAAATGGCTAGTCATTCTTAAGGCAGTTGTTCACCAAAAAATTAACATTACTTAGCTTCATGTTGTTCCAGCCCAGTTCTTTCTTCCAGGAGATAATAGGACGAAGATAAACAGACCAACATTTGTTATTGACTAAAAATCTTCCCCTCCACTGCTCTTAAATATAATATGACACATGTTTGCTCCATGACCTTTAGTTTATTTGAGAGCTTCAGCAGAGGGGAAGACTATCAATAAATAGAAGCTTAAATTTTGGTCTTATATGATATTTCTTCACATGTCCTGGAAAATATATATAAAGAGAGAGAGAGCACAGTGTTTTCACAGCAGTATGTGATATCTGACATAGAAAAAGAGCTGATTTTAGTCACTCATAAAAAAGTAAGAGAAGCAAAAAATCTGGTCCTCTCTGGGACAGCAGCAGACAGTGATGGACAGCTGGGAGCTGGTGAATCCATGCGGGCAGGCCATAAATTTCCCAATGAAGTGAGCCTCTGATGGAGGTATGTGAGCATGCCCAGTCCACATAATGATTGTGGAAATGAACTCTCTGGACCAAACCACAGAGGGCATTGGGGAATTGTAGTCAGTTTAACTAAATCTGAGATTGAATGTAATATATATTATAGATACAGTATATGTTTAACATAGATACAATCATTAATAAATCAACTTAAGGCCTTGTTCTCCTTGATTTCTTCTGTCAGAGTTATCAGACACTAAAACAAAAATGAAAATTGATGGATTAAAAACAGAATAAAATGAAATGAACTGAAACGAAGTAAACAAATAAAACTAAAAACAAAGGTTTAGAAGCTAACAGAGACAAAATAATCAACTTAAATAAATAATGATTTGAGCAGTCATCAAGCACTCATCACATGTCAGAATAATCTGACCTGTCTGTCTGTGTGGGAGATCACATCCCACAGGCAATATGGCATGATGAGATGCCAGTAATATTTTCTTACACTAACCCAAATGAATTTGCAGTGACTGGTAGGAAATGGCAGAGTACTCTTTATTCTGTTAGAAACAATTTTCAGAATCAAAATCAGAAAGAGCTTTATTGCCAACTCTGTTCACACACAAGGAATTTGTCTTGGTGTTCCGGTACAGAAAATACAAACAAAGTGCAGACATACATAAAATGAGAGAATAGACAATAAATTCTAAATAACAATTGTAATAAAAATACAGAAAAAGGAAACATGTCCATAGACAGTTCTGTGAATGTGCATATGTGCTATTTACAGATGAAGGTTTAATGAGTTATTTACAGATGTGCAGTACTGATGTGTTGTTTAGGTGCGATTATGGCCTGGGGGAAAAAAACTGTTCTTGTGTCTGGCTTTGGTGCACAGCGCTGGCCAGAAGGCAACAGTTTAAAGAGAGAGTGGGCTGGGTGTGAGGGGTCCAGAGTGATCTTCTTAGCCTTTTTCCTCACTCTGGAGATGTAAAGTTCTTGGAGGTTGGGTGGAGGGGCACCAATAATCCTCTCAGCAGTCCTGACTGTCCGTTGTAGTCTTCTGATGTCTGTTTTGGTAGCTGAACCAAACCAAACAGCTATAGATGAACACAGGACAGACTCAATGATGGGTCTGTGTAGAGGATGTGAACTGGGCCTTCAGGAAGCAGAAATCTAAGAATGCTTCAGACCCAGATGGTGTTTCACCTGCCTGTCTTAAAGTCTGTGCTGACCAACTGGCCCCCGTCTTCACACAGATCTTCAACAAATCACTGGCGCAGAGTAAAGTTCCCTGCTGCTTTAAACGCTCCACCATCATTCCGGTCCACAAAAAACCCCAAATCATTGGACATAATGACTACAGACCTGTCTGCTCACGTTGCCCATGGAACAGAGTGATATGCATCTTTAAATGTTGTGTAACAGTGATTCAATATATTACTGTCTCTGGTGGGACATGTAACGTGCTGTCTGTTATTTGGCAGTTCATTAGAGAGATTTGCTTTGTTAAAATCTCCAAGAATAATTAAAAGAGAGTCTGAGTACCGTGATTTTATTTCAGATATTTGTTCGGCCAGCTATTGAATCGCGCTTGCGCATGCGTCCGGAGGCATGTACACATTCACGAGAATGAAAGAGGAAAACTCCCGGGGAGAATAGAACGGTTTAGAGTTTATGAAGAGCGCCTCTAAATTAGGAGAGCACATCTTCTTCAGAGTTGTTACGTCTGAATATCAACCTTAATTTATGTTAGGAAGGGAATGGAGATTCGCTAGATGGATACTAGGGAGTCTAGTTCGGAAGCCGCGTTGGCAGAGTTAAACCAGCGCGCCGGTGCATTTCCCTCTTTTCCGTCTAAGCGTGCATTTGACTAGGACCGCTGCCCCTCGGACGAAAGCATCCAACAAAACAGCTGAATAACCAAAAACCGGAAAACAATTGTCTGGTGTGTGTTGCCTTATGTCCAGTAGTTCCTCTCTGGTAAAACTGATAGTAAGAGAATGACACAGAACAAACAAACAAAAACAGTAAAAGAATGGGAGCGTTCCACACCACGACAGCCATCTTAAAGCAGAGTTTAACTTCATTTAACTTTTGTGCAATGATTTGGATAGCTTCTTCATTTTATGAGTGCACACCACTGATCTATAATATAGAACTGGATTGCTCATGACGTCATTAAAGTGAAGCCGCCGCACAGCCATATTGGTAATCCCTAGTGTGCGTAAACGTTCCAATGAATTAATAGGAAATTGTATGAGTTTAATGAGAAAACATCACCTAACAAATCAGCATTTTTAAATCTTAAGTATCCCTGCACATTCTTACAATGCAAACACCCAAGGCATGTAAACGGTTATTTTTTTAAATGTCGGGAATTTCCCCTACTTATTAAAAACCTACGTTCATTACAGTAGCGAACATCATGAACATGATAAACATCAGACGGACATGACCTCAAAATATATAACAAACGATAAAGTGCTCGTTCTGAAATCTTAATTTATTCAGAGAAATAACTGACTATATACAGTACGAATTTAAAGACATAAAGCTTTATTTCCAAGATAGTAAGTTAAGCTTTTCATTTCATTATAGAGCATTAACAACATAATTGTATTAATCATTGTAATATATTCAAATCCATTTCTGATACTAATACGTTCATGTTTAATAATTCCTGAATAATTATGTTCATAAAGAAATAGGCTATATTTTGTGTTGGATCATTACCTGTGTTGTCATCAGTGCGCAGCAGACACCACCACCTAAACGCTTTAAATATATCGCTTATACTGCCCCAAAAGACCGTAAACACTGCAGATAACATCTTAAGTAAACATTAATTTACATACACATAACATAAAAACTAGTCCCGTTTGACTGATTTGCTTCAAATCAGGTGATTTTAGGACAGCAGTTTGAATGTGACTCAATGGTGCTCTCTGCCGGTAGGGATTAGTAAGATGGCGGATCGAACACTTCCGGTGGCTTCACTGCCTGCTGGCAATGAGTGATCCAGTCATATATAGATCAGTGGTGCACACGCATGTTGTTTTTTGAATGTTTTACTATATTTATTTAAGGTTCTAACCAGTGTTAATATTGACAGCATATTTGAGATGGCTGTGAGACACCTAATTTAGTGAGAAAACCTGACCAAATTTAGTTCTCTCTTGCGTCGTCAGATTATTCTATGTCTGCTCTTCTCTTACCCCAACATAATGACATTTTTGAAAGTTTTTTATGCGACGTGCAGCAAGTGTATTTTAGCTTATGTCTGGCCATTTCATATGTACACATCTTACCTCTGAACCACGCAGTAGAAATAAACCTAAACCAAAATAATCCCTCCCCAAAACTTCCCTCTCTAACTTATTCGCTAACAAAAATATTCGTTAACAAAAATTTCAATATATTTCGTCAGAGGTTTTGTCATTCAAAAAGAGTTTAAGTTTATCATCATCTCGTTGTCGTCAGTGAAAAAAATGTTGTTGACAAACATTATGACGAAAATTATTTGTCAACTAAATTAACACTGGTTCTAACTCTGATGTAGCTCTGTTTCTTTGTAATGTAAATGCTGCATTTTCTATAGCATTCACAGGGGAAAAAATGAGCCACTAGTTGTCCAGATTCTCTTTTTGTTGTTGTTGGCATCTTGAGTGACATTAAGCCCTCTTTTACTTCACTGGCTGAGAGCCAGCTGTCTGTACAAATTCCAACGGCCTTTCATCTCCTCTCCATGCCTGCTGCCCTTGCTTCGTCCCTGACCCCCCTATACCCACCAGCCCCTATTCCTCCTGATCCCTAGCATATCCAACTGTCTGGTTAGTAAGGCACCTGTCCCACCTAGAGCATCCCAGAATACACTGCTGAAGGCCATTCAAGCTCTGTTGGATGTCATTGATTCATGATTGTGGATCCTTAGTTCCACAGTTCAAGCCATCAGTCCTGGGTGTGTGTGTGTGTGTGTGAGGAAGACGGTTAGATTTCTAAGGCATCTTAATAGGAAGAAGAAGAAATGTGCTGCTGTATTGTTAACTACAACTATAAAAAATCAGTGTTATCTGAGATGCTGAAACAAAACACCATATATAAATATTACATAAAAAAAAACATTTGCAACTAACAAAAAGTATATAAAATAATTTTTTATTTGGAAATATAAGATCATTAAAATATTCATGCATTTTTATATATAAATAGTAATTATAATATTGTAATATTAATTATAATATAAAATAATGATAATGTTGTTGCCGTTATAGCATTTTAGGTAACTCTTACCCTGTACAATATTTAGTGGAAGGAGGCTCTGTCTCCCATCACCCTTTCAGAGCAGCTCAGTGTCATTTGAGAGCACTTATTACTGTCAGTAGGCTCAAAATGGCTGCAATGGCCTAATAGAAATTAATAGTAGCTATCCAGGTCCATAAATGTTGAACGTTTATTGTGTGCTGCAAGGGAGCTACAACGTATGTAATTGTACGTGTCCATCTGAAATGTGTATAGTTCCAAGCTTTAGGCCTGAGAGTCTTTCAGTGTATCTATATTCTTGTCTAGTTATAATGAAGGGAACATAGTAATAAGACCTACAGTAATATCCTCTGGGGTTTGGTTAAGTGTAGGAGTGTTTGTTTACATTAGCTTCCCGTCTCTGGTGACCTCACCCTGTCACCACACTTTTCATGCTGTCTCACGGGGAAAACACATGCATGCTTGCATCCAAACACGCCCAGCCACAAACTAAAACACACACTCGCACTATCTTAGCATCCTCCATCTGTTCAGGTTCACAGTTTTTTCTAAAGAAACTAAGTTAATCCACAGTCAGCCGGTCAGTATCGCTAAATAAACCAAGACAGGTTGATCAGGACCCAACAGGAAGCAGAAACAAGAGACTAGCACAGCTGTGTAGGAAAACTTTGCCAATTATACGGTTTAGCGATCACTATACAAAAGTATTTGACCGCAAGATTCAGTTACTGAATAATCAGAATCAAGTATTCCAAAGAGCCGTGTAATAAATATTAATACAGTATTTGCACAGGCATTTACCGGGGCTGATTTTATATTGCTACAATTGGCAAGTCAAAAGCCTTGTCCCAATGCCTCACTTGATGTGCATTTGCAATGGACAACTCATGTCCATGAAATCCACAAGATTTTAAGATATCCCATTTGTTTTTTCGACTTCAGAAAGGTGTTCATCCCCATAGTGGCTATTATATGCTCGGTGTGGAGGAGGACTGCAGGATCCCCCATACAGCAGATGAAATATATGTACGTTTATTAGATTTCCATATGTGAAATATTTTGCCATATGTAAGTATATATGACTTATTATATGACAGTATTGACAGACAGGAAGTGGTAGAGAAAGGGGGATGGGATTGGGAAAGGTCCTTAAGTTAAGGAGTCAAACTCTGGTCATCTGACAATGCTCCAACAATAGACATGCATTTAAAACCTTTATTACAGAAACATATATAAACATACAGATTTTTGTATATATGGTTGCTACATATAATACTATGTAAAAATCATCATAAATACATTATTAATCTAAGCACATATACACTGGTAAGATATAAAAATCCCCATACTAAAATTTGTATATCTTTTACCCAGAGAATGTACGCGTGTTCTCCAATCTTACTGTACATGCATCATAGTGGTTAGTTAGTCCTTACTTTATTAGTCATCATCTATGAAGATTCTCAAGCAGGCAGAGGAGTTAAACTGACTGTAAACAGGGTGGTAAGGTGGGGCTGAGTATTTTTTCTTTTACTGTAATGTCAAGTCCCCTCCTTTTCTCCCTCTCTCTGCCACTACCACCGTCTGTGTTTGTGTTCATCTTTGGATGTCCACAAGCCACAGCTAGCACAGGCTCCAGTCAGGCATGCTATCTTAAAGAGTTCATTCACAGAATCCCCTTGCTTATGGAGAGCCCTCCCACTTCCACTATCACCTGCTGCCTTAATGTGCATATATATATATATATATGTATTTATATGTGTTCCACTCTAACCTTCTTTAACACACGCATACACACATACACATGAAAGTGGCGTAATCGCATTTTGGCTCCATCTTTCCATCCCTCTCAGTCTCTTTTTCATTTTTACCTGAAGGCCGCTGCACCCATGTTTGCCTCTCACCTCACACACACACAAGCGCTCACACACTCCGACACAGCAAATTCAGCCATGCTAGACTTTACTGCCCTTTCTAAATCCCATAGAGTTCAGCTTTAGTCATGTGCAGGCATGTAATGCAACTTTGAATCTGGCTGCATGAGCCAAGCGCACCTCACTCTCTGATGTGGACCACCACAGCCTGCGGGGTTTACCTGCATCCTCTCTCGTTCTCTCTCGCCATCTCAGCCTCTGATTCCTTTCATCTGCCCTTATCAGCCTCTGTCAGTGCTCAGCCACTGTACCTCCCCTCCTTCCACCTAACAGCAGGAGGTCAGGGAGAGAGATTCAAACACCTCTCTTTGGGACTGCAATTACTTCCAGTCAGGAAATCTTCAAAGACAGAATGTGTGATTGAGGGAAACATGTTCGCAGATTTGCTCCTTGTTTTTTTCTGCTGTGCTGCATGTGTGGTACAGACACTCTGGACCAAAAAAATAAAATAAAAAGCATCACCTGCTTATTACTAGTTTTGTCCTGACTCCAAACACGGTGTTTTCCCATTATTCAAATTGACTTTGGACCTGTCGGGAAGAAGTTCATGAAATATTAATGACAAAAAAACGGATGTGAGAAATGAACACACAGTAGAGGCAAAATGATTAAATTAAATTGATTTTGATAATACTTGATGACGACTAATCTCACTCTTTCTACACATACACACCCACATGCACTTCACACGGCTCTGCAAAGATTTATGACTGCTTTTCCATACTGTTTTTATGTATTTTTCAAATTAGCTGACACAGTGGCTATGACTGCGAAGATAAACAAATCCTTTGAGAAGTGATGTATTACTTTAAAAAAAACAAAGGCCTGGAATCAAGTTTAGAAAACCAATACATAAAGTACTTATATATATATATATATATATATATATATATATATATATAATGCGACACAGTTTTCAGTCTGATACAATTCTTATTTAAATATATCTCGCAAATATTTGCAGCGTTATCAGATTCTAACAAAAGAGAGGAAAACATAAACATTGTCTTAAAATGGAGAGATTGAAGGAGAGTTGTTGAGAAAAGAAGTGCAGTAGAAGACAAGACATTAAATGGTACGCTGAGAGAAAGAAAAGGAGGCAGTGACAGATGGTTTGTGAGGCGTAAATGGAAGAAAATTGAGTAGGCTACAGCTTCAGCTCTATAATCTCATCCAGTTTCTGACCCAGCATAAACACAGCAGCTATAAACTCCAATTCAGACTTTTATTGGCAAATCACTGCTTTCCACTCATAACCTGTCCCCTTTTGTCAGATTTTTATATAAACACACGTCATGCATATCAAAGGAACCAGTACACACAATCATTATGAGCTGAGGGCTGTCTCTCTGCATGCCTGAATGAATAATCCAGCACGTCCCACGTCAAGAGCCATTCCCAGTCTGGGGCTGGTCATAATCTGTGTGTTTAATTGAAGACATTCATTGTTGTGCATGTGGGTGTATGTATATCCGCTCACACTATTATTTCCAAGCCCTCGTACAGCAGATCAAACAGGTGCGGAGTGTGTTTCATTACTGTAATGCGACCACAAGTAATTTCCGTGAAAGAGCGACCAGTGCGCATGGCTCCGATTAGCCATTGAAAATGTGTTTTCGTGTTTGTGTATATCTTAAAACGACCTCCCTCGGAGAAGCTCAGTTTGAAGTCAAGGTCGTGGGTCTCTCCCAGGGCCAATGAGCCTCCCTTGTCCAATTTGTCTTTGTTAGTGAAGCATCGCTACAGAGTAGCCTAAAAGTACTTCAGAGAGCAGCCCTCTGTCAACGTACCTCCATCCCTCTCACTCTTCCGGCCAATCCCTCGCTCAATGGCTTAATCGATGGTGGGTGGTTGATCAGAGGAGGAGGTATATTGAGATTTATGGGGACGTTTAGACCGCGATGTGGCTGCTGTGTGGACCGGTGCCCAAGCACACCCGAGAGGGGGCTTAAGATGGCGTCATTGATCTCACTCATAATTAGCGCACAGAGGAGCTAGATGCAGAATTCCAGCACGTTGCCCGATGTGAATAATTTAGCGAGCACAGCATGAAGTCATCCTTTGAAGTGCAGCTTTGAAGACCCCCCCACCCCAGTCTCGAACACCCCGCCGTTTTCAAAGCAACTCCCAAAAAGCAGCTAACTGTGTTCGCAAGGAGGCTTACAGAAAACATTCTATTGACTTGGACACTTTGAGTTCACCTGCACACTCTGACTTGATGTGTGTAAGAACACTTCCTCTTACTCTCTTAAATGTCTTTGGTTCTGTCCAGTCTTATCTTTAACGCACACGCATGCACAAAGCAAACAGTCTTCCTCTCCAAAAATCACACACTGACGCTCACATTCTCTGTGTTTTGGACGCACACTCTTGTGCTGTTCCAAAATGGTGAGTTGACTACACAGAAGGTGGCAAGGGAATTATTAATTAGAAATAAATGTACAGTATATTTCATTCACATTGATAAAAATTGCTTGGTGTAATTAAAACGAAGATTTCATTTGCAAATCCCGATAAACGGCATCTTTAAAAAATTAACTGACTGCCTTGCATTATTCTCCACATGCAGCGTGATCTGAACCCTAAACATGTTTTGTCAGAAAAGCCAGTATTGTCCACTTTCAAGGCATAAGCCAACAAGCGTATTCAGGTCAGGTGACAAGGCTGCAAGACAATTCAAAAAGACGTTCTAGCTTAGAGGAGTTTCATCAAAGCTGACTAAAAGTGATTGAGGATGGATAATTTCGACAAACTTGATGAGCCTGTGACGACTTCTTCAGGGCATAAAAGGAACCAAAAGCTGAACTTTTTCACTAAGCCTTGCAAAAGCAGCATGTCACAATGGTGAGGCAAAAGCTCCTCCCTGTATTGACAAAGTTTGTCAGGCGTCTACATTGTCAGCTGAGCAGATTACAAAGATTAAACAAATGTTTTTGTTAAACTCTGAAACATGAAATCTGGAGTTATCTGCTTTTGCCAAAAAACACTTTTGGAGTTATCAGCTTTTGCTAACAAACTTTAAATATATAAAAACATATTTTCAATGAACTTTAATTTTGTAAGTTACCTGTATTTGAGTTATTATCACTTAATCAAAATAACCCAACTGCAGTTTGATTGATTTTACTTGGAATTCACAATAAACATGATTTATGAAAATAAATAAAAATGGAATTATCCGTTTTTGCAAATGAACTCTTCAAATGAGCTGTGCATTTCCATGCTACAGACTATACTAAAACCAGTTGAGTCAAGTCTCTCCAGTGCATAGTGCTATTTGTTTGTCACACAAGTTCCTGCTGATGTCCATGAATAATCCAGCACATCCCACATCATGAGCCGTTCTCAATTTGGGGCCAGACATGATCTGTATGTCTAATTGAAGACATTCATTGTTGTGCATGTGGGTGTACATATATCCGCTCGCATTTCCAAGCCCTCATACGGCAGATCAAACAGGTGCAGTGTGGGTTTCATTACTGTAATGTGACAATCTTTGTGCGAGTTGTGTATTTTCATGCTTCACACTATATTGGAACCAGTTGAGTCGGGTCTCTCCAGTGCGTAGTGCTATTTGTGTGGCATACAAGTTGCTGGCGATGTAGAGCATTCCGAATCGGACACTTCTGAGGTTCCGTGACTGTTCTGAGGTAGGCAGCGTAGCAGCTAGGTTTTGCAACACAACTTCTCTCTCTCCTTCTGGGTGGAGGGCTTGTGCTGAGAAGGCAGTAGGAAGTTAGTGGAGTTCACAGTTGACAGGAGACTTGTGGTGGACTCTAATTTGAGCACTCATAGTGGATGACAGCGGTTTGTGGTGACACATGTTATTTCTGCTCCGTCTACGAATCGCTTGTCTCTCCCTGATGCCCTCTGTCTCCATTCTCTCTCTCTGTCTTATTTGCTTTCTCTATGGGAACCGAGAGCCAGCAACACCATTAAATTCAGCACGCTGTATGAAATTGTGAGGCCTAGCTTAGCAGGTGTCATGTATCCTCAGCTCTCTGTGCTGGTTCTTGCCATCTAATATGATTTGTGTGCTTCTGCAAAGAATATGAATGTGAATGTAAACTCTGCCTGACAATGGGAGTATAGAATATTTGATCTTTTTCCTTTTAAGATTTTCAAATCTCATTTTCTTTATTTCTGGGCTTTCATAAGTGTCAGGCCAGATATTTTGAGTTTCTTGTGGGGTAGTGCATCTTGTATTTAAGGATTCCCTGGTTTCTGTTTGCTAAATGAACAGTTTTACTGTAGTGCTGTGTTACATTTATGCAGTATTGACCTGCTCAAATGAAGGGAGAAAACATGCTGAAGCAACATGCTCTTTCAACACACTTTACATTTCAAAACTGGTTGTTAAAATGTAATGTTTCTTCCATCGTGAAAGCAGGTAGCTATTCAATAGCTTGTAAATTCCTTATTGACCACAGCTGCACATTTATTACAATTTCAAAGGCTTGCTGACTCGTATTTTTAAAATATGATTATGTTACACAGACTTAACTATTTGGAAGGTATTTTTATTAGAACCTATTAGTGGAGAGTTAGACGTCAACTAAGAGACATGCTCATTTACCAAAAGTGAATGTGCCAGTGAGCACGTCAGCGCTGATGCTTGTCTTCCCTCCTCCAACATTTTGCAATTCCCTTTCATAAATCGTGAAGATATTTTTGTCTCTAAATGCACGCTTTAGTGATGGTTCCTGCTGACCCTCCTCTCCTGGTGCCCCCTTGATCCTAACCAGCATTAAAAAAAGATCAAAAAACTCCTCATTCCTTTTTATTCCCCCACTCCAGGGCCTGATAAAAGACCCCCCTGCGTTCTACTTATTGCTAACCTGAGGCTTGATCTTTCCTGCCCGTTACAGGCTTCAGTCATGTTTCTCAAAAAGTTGACAAAAACTTTTGTAAGCTTTTTCTGGAAGTAATTTTCACATTTCCCAGAGCGTGTAACAATTGTCGAAATGTTTGAGGGCATATTTTCTCCTCTTTTAATGTCATAATTTTTTGTTACTATCATTGCTTATTGTCATTTACCAATTTACACATTTTTATCTGGTGTATGTATACGATTCCAGCCTCTCATAAAACAAAAGAAAAATCTGTGAACAGTACTAGCAATGCTGCTGTCGGAGGAACAAGGTAAGGGCATAAGGGAAATGATGGGGCAACAGTGGAGTCTGGTGGGGTTTGGCCAATCTGGTGTTGCTATTAGTGCACCATTAAAATATTTCCTGAGGGAGAATATTACAGCACAACATCGACGATCAAATCCAAACCTGGGGCCAAGCAAGCTCATCACACAGCCCAAACCCACACAGTGTTTAACATGTGCGCACACACAAACACAAATATACAGTGAAACTATCAGAAACACTCTCATACATGCTTTTCCCCCACATATACTCGACCTTGCAGGCACGCAAATTCACAATTGCTGTGGTTATAGGATTAACCGCGGTCTATTACCTGGATTCAGAATTGAAGAGGTACAGTCACAGATAGAAAAACAGGAAATAACTTTAGTCACGATGGGTAGTGACTTGTTCAAGCACAGTTTGGTGACACAGTTAGTCTTAACTGGCTTTTATTTAACATTAATAATGCTATACCTGTTTTCACAGGCAAATGTTCTCAGAATAAAAGCTTAAAACAAGTTTACAAAAGTCTGAAAAGAGTCCACAGCAGTTTGTGAAATCATTTTAACAGTGTGTGAGGGGATGAGTATTTGTTTTTCATTTGGAACTAATACGAGGGAACAAAAACATAGAAATATATATTGATGTGGTTTTTATTTTTTAAAACTTACTGTGATGCACCCAACAGTCGTTTCATCATGTGATTCGATTAATCGATTTGCTTAAGTCGCCAGTGCCATATAATCATTCTGGCAGCATGTGTTTGGGCTGTTTATTGATTCTGAACTTCTGCCAGATTGCCCCCTTTTCTCACTGCTGAATATATTAGCACTTGAATTATCAGAATGCTACCTTACTATATGCCAGATGGTTCTGTGAACCAGTTTGAAAACGGCAACACCCTTTGATAGCATTACATTAAGGTGAAAAACATCTGAGAATAAAATATTCAAAAGCAAAAATTAATTACTGTTTAAGAAATGCTAATACGTAAGATATGAAGCAGTTCTTTTTTCCTAATTGCTCATAATATCAATTTGATAAGTTTCCTTGTTTATTTCAGCCTAATTTATTTAATTAAAAAGATAAAAAATAGTAATTTAATATCCTATTTAACCAAAGGTATAGATAAAGAGGTAGAATACTAAATGAACTAAACAGATCTCTTGTTGTGCATGGGATTTATAGGTTATTATAGCAGTAATGAGATGCTGCATAGATAAACTGTCCTCTCATTCACTTAACGGGTATCGCTGATTACATTTTTATGGCTCATTCCTTTTCTTTGATTATTGTTTGATTGGTTTGGTGTGGTCTAATGGTTTGAGATTCAGGCTGATAACTGAAAGGTTGTAGCTTCAATCCCTGAACTATCGCATTTCTGGCCTTGAGCGCAGCCTGTCCTTAGGTACACACACACAAACAATCATGTCTGAGTTTGCAGCTTTCCAGACAGAGTGTCGGTGAATGTTTTGTCTGTGTTGATCTGTATACATAATAATGCATATATACAGAGCAACACAGACTGACAGCCTATCTGGAATGTTCCAAACACAGCCTTTTGAACTAACTTATCCAATCATATTAGAGTACTGGATCTAACTGTTGACTATTGTATATTAAACAAATAAATGAACATTACATCATCAGAATCACTATTACGGATATTCATTAGATCATGCTATTCATTTTTAATTTGCCTCTTCATCTTTCCAAATTCAGCTCCGTGATGATATACTATAGAGTTGCTCACCCACACAACCCTCTCTTCCTGTGCCGCAGGCATCCTGTACAAAGGCAACGGTGAGAACGTCTTCATCTCCCAGCAGCCTCCAGTGATCAGCACCATTATGGGTAATGGGCGCAGGCGCAGTATCTCCTGCCCCAGCTGTAATGGCCAGGCTGATGGCAACAAACTGCTGGCTCCAGTGGCCCTCGCCTGTGGATCTGATGGCAGCCTATTCGTTGGTGACTTCAACTACATCAGACGCATCTTTCCCTCTGGAAACGTTACCAGTGTTATGGAGCTGAGGTAAGAAACACAAGCTAGAACATTAAAAAAACAATATAATGTAGCCTTTGTGCTAATGATATGAACATTGCATGTTGTTAGACTAATATGGGGCACTCAGCCCAGTGTAAGGCTCATGTGGTCTGAGAAGAACATGCTGACAGAGTTCTCGTCTGTAGAGGGTGACTCATTACTGGTGCTCTCGCCCCCTTAAGCCAAGAAGAAATGCATATTCCCATACCTCGCTTTTTTATGATCCGCCACAAGCCTTCTATTGAGCTCGTCCAGCCCACATCAAAGGCTGTGTGTGTGCACGTCTGTGTGTGTGTTTATTTACTGAGCTTAGAGAAATAACAGTGTTTATCTCTCAGAGTTTTTCTGCCAACTAAACAAAGTTGTTTTGGTTTCTTCAAAGAGATTAATCAGAGATTTTTAATATAGCCATAAAGCTTATAATTTAAAGAAGCTGTTGATTCGAAGTATGTTTGTTCTTTCATTGAAAGGTAATTGTATTTTGTTGGTTGCAGAACATTTTATATGCCACCAAATCTATTGTTGTTTAGTTTAATTTCAATTTCAGTTGACATTCAAAAAGATGCGATTTCAAGTTTTCCTTTCTCTTTGAAGTGTTACAATCCACAAAGTGAATATTAAAGGGGTCATATGATGCGATTTCAAGTTTTCCATTCTCTTTAGAGTGTTACAATCTGTTTGTGCATAGATAAGATCCCTAAAGTTGCAAAGACTAAAGTCTCAAACCCAAAGAGATATTCTTTATAAACGTTAGAACTCATCCAAGCCTTCCTAAAACGCCTCATTTTAACACACGCCCACGTCTACGTCACTGTGTAGAAATACATAAAAAACACCAAACAAACACTCAAACAAAGAAAGAATAACTAACATTCACTCTCTATTAATTATTCTTCCCCCCTCAACATCTCGTAGACATGCTGGATATGTTTTATTGTGAAAACGAAAATACTTTGTTTGGCCTTCCAAAAGAGGACACAACTAGAAATCAGTGGTTAAGTTGTATTTACAACACTGTTCCAGAACAGTTCAAACCAAATATTAGAAAACAATAATGTATAGTATATGGAATATAATGTTTTTTGAACATTAAACCACATAAACACACTTCATTACACCAAATACACAAAATAATATTATTTTTTGGCAACGTCATATGACCCCTTTAAAAAAATTGCATTTTTAGTATTAAAATGTTTGAATCTCTAAATGCAAGCTAAGATGTAAATATATGGAAAGGAGTTATTTTGTATGTCATACTTGTTCTTGTTGGTCAAATTAAACTCAACAGCCCTAGTCTCCACTCACTTTCAGTGTATGGAAAATAGAAGTCTTCACATAATATAAAATTAATTCCTTTTACATTCCACAGAGGATACAAACACATTCACATTTGGAGTGACATGAGGAAAATATCTCCAAAAAGCTGTCAAATGTTCCATCTATAATAGAAAAAAAATTGTTTTGATTGTTCAATATTTGTTTAAAAAAAGAAACAGTGGTGATAGTGATTTAATAATCTAAACTATCTGAAATATTCAAAGTATATTCCCTCCTGACTGTGATCACAGTGTGTCTATAATCTAAACACCATGAAGTGCAGAGCTGATACATTACAAGCATGAGGTGAACACATGTGCCCTTTTCTTTCAAACCTCGAGACCTGTCATTTCCTTTCCTTAGATCTAGAGTGGGCTCACACATCTACAGAGAAAGAGACACGTAGATATTCTTTCAAAGTGCTCTCAGGGTTCCTCTATATGAAATCAGAGCCGTGTCTCGGGTCTTTTATAGACTCTCGCTGAAATGATCATAAATTCTTCCCTCACACTCAGCAGGGCCTAGAGGGCCCTCCATGTCACTCTCCACTCTCCTGCAGCACCTCATTTAGCCATTGCGGTGATACATGACCACTACCTCTTATCTCCTCTCTTTCCTTATCTCTTGTTCCTTTCTCTTTCGGCCTAAATCGTCTGTCTCTTCCTTTTAGCTGCCTCTCGTTTTCCATCTCATGTTTTCTCTGCCTGTGTCTTTCTATCATTGACACTTACTGTATTTTTAACCTTATCTTATCATCTTCCGTTCCTTCCATCTGCCCCCAACTTGATACCCGCGCAAAAATCTCTCATATGTGTGCTCACACGAGGTCTCTATAAATGGCCCAGCACTTAACAGGTTTCAGTATCATCTTTGTGTGTCTGCTGCTCCTGTAAATTAAATTCCTTCATTAAAGCCGTAAAACACATGGATGAAGAAAATGAAATGGTGGTCCTCTGTGTGACATATTCACAGCGTGGCTTCTGTGCGGCTAAAGGCAATGTTTAAGGAATTGCTTTTCATTGTCTGGGACACAATCAATTTGCTATTATGGGCCTGTTAACCTCAGCGTGTGCTGTGAGCTCATACTGCTCTTCAGTTCCCAGGTGGAATATTCACACATCCAACTCCGTTTAAGAAACAAGACAAAGTACAGCTAACAGGCCCATCTTGCTGCATTATTTCCCGTCTATGTGTTAGAAGTAGAGATTAATAAATGCACACCTGTTTTTTTCCCTTTCTTGACAAGATTTATGTGCTTCTGCTGTTTTACTCTCTCTCCCTTTTCTTATCTCTCTTATTTCTGCTACCCTAAGAAATAAAGATTTCAGACATAGGTAAGCCATTCCTACTCTCTCACAGATGCACAGCCTCTTTCAGTCTGGTTGCAGGCCATTCTTTACACAAGTGTTTGTCTCTCCATAAGTGTTGTAGCATGCTATCAGAAGCAAACGTAAATGTGTGTCATCTGCTTCAGATGTTTTCTTTGTATTATTTGAGTCACATTTTTTATTTATTTTTTTATCAGCATAAATGTAAGTTTAAGTAAAAATTTGTCAAACTCTATCTGCATGATTTCCACAGGTTTGTGTAAAACCTGATCATGTGAAACAGCATAATTTTAAAAGCTTTCCATGTGTACAGTGGAAGGAAATCTGAACTTTTATACAAATAACTCAGATGGTCAGTTTTTAAATCAATTGCCTTTTTTTCAGTGTGGTCTTAGACTTTGGGCTTCACTATATATTTAGTAGATCTTCAGATGTTTTTGTTGATGGTGCAGGAATGGAGTAGATCCCTTGGAAACACTACTGTACAGGTTATGACAAAATCTTTAGAATATTCAGCATAATGGCTATCATTTTTCTTCAAACACAATCTTAGTATGTCAGTGGTTTATAAATCAACATCACAACTCCCATGGGGAAGTTCCCAACACAACGAGAAATTCCTTTCAGCTCTTTTTTGTCCGTCTCTGTGAAATCTCTCCACTTGTGTGGATATAAGGGTAGCTTAGCTGAGGCATTATGTCGAACTCATATAAAATATTTTCTTTTAATGTGGCATACTGCATAAACCAGAAAGACAAAAGATACCTCATGTAGCTTAGAAAGAACTATTTTGTTTTTAGAATTTCGTCTGCACTTTGAATCGGTGGCCAAATCAGTCAGCAAAGACTTAAGTAAAATACACAGACGTCCATTTTAGCTGACACTAGTGTAGACCTGTTTTCTCAGGAAGGATTCAGGACAAAAACCTCTCCTGACAGGTCTCTAGTACTTAGGTTAACTGCTCCAAATGTCTCCGCCCTGGACAAGCAGGAGTTCCTGATAAACACTGCAAATAGACCCTCATCATCCCACACATGTTTGTATAGTTCCAGTTGAGGGGCGATGTACAGAGCGCAGTAGATGTTGATATCCTACATTAAGTTCTTTTCGAAACCTCTGTAGGGTTTAATCGCAGATGTATGGAGCTCATGAATGGAAATAAATGCAAGTAATTTGAAGTGGGCGAGCCAAAGCCATTAGAGCCTGTTGAATAAATTTGCAACCAGGGATAAATTTAGGAATCCCATGGACATCCTAACCATTCCTCTCTGTCTCCTACCAAATCATTTAAAATGGAATTAGAAGCCAACTTTGCTATATGGTTGCACCGTGTGTGGGCAAAATGGTTGAGTTTAAGTAATTAAATGGGCGTATTTTTAGACACATCAATCTTTTCGCCAACATTTCTCAATGCTTCTGAGAAACAAAAACGGCCCATTAAGCATTAATGACTCTGAATTAATAAGTGCTAAGAGTTATTAATTCACAACCACTGTTGCTGGCTGGTGAACATTACAAGCCACCTAATGGCTAGCCTTCGTCTTCATCTTGTCCCAGATGTCTCAGCCCATCTGTATGTGTCATCAAGGCGCGCCCATATACCCTAATGCCCCACAGAGCTTCATAAACTAAGAAGATTATTGACCCCAAACCTCAGCGTCCTTAAACCATGCCAACTCTAATCCGCTTCACTCCCAGAACTCACATTTGTTTCCATTTGGCACAGCAAAATGTTTTATGCTATATTAGTTTTAGCCTGTTTGATCTTTATTTTCTATAAGTGTGATGTGGTGTCTGTGGCACATAGCAACAGTAACTAACATCATCCTGAGACTTTCTTAGCCCCTTGTCTGTGTTGGTGGAAGCATGCTGATTCAAATTATGAACAGTGTAATTAGCACATGTGAAAGCTTTATAGATCTACTTTATATTGCTTTCCATTTCTTTTCTGTAAACACAATCTCTGCTCTAAAACATAATGAGCTTCTTCGCTGAGGTACCTTAGGTGAACTTCACATCAGGAGCATGCCTATGATGCCTTAAAATCCTACCTCCATAGACAGCTCACTAGGTCTTGGCATAGAGCAAATAACTAATAACTAAAAAAAGGATCAGTTTAAGTATGGAACCCTGCATCACACAGCAAATCTCATAAAAGATCAGGGACCGAGACCTTTTTTAAAACATAAATAAAAGTTAGTAGATTGTTACTGTACAAAGCAGATGCTTCAGCTACAGCAACCCGCATCTGTTTCAATCGAAAATGGCCTGCCCGTCAGCCAACCCTCTTGCAAGGTGACTGCCCACTATTCTTAGACCTTAGTCGTTTCTAATTGAAACACTGCGAACAGATACATCACTTCATGTTGCTCGCTGGCTTTTTCCTCTCTCGTAGGGGTGCGGATGGAAAGTGCAAATGATTGAAAGGATGTGACAGTTTGGTGGGCATCATTATGTTTGTGTCAGACGATAGTGATTTCCAGTCATAACGCATTAGGTTCACTCTGACAGAGTGCTCAACTCCTTTCCCCTCTAACCGGTCGGGCAAAACAAGTACATTAACTTAAGCAATAAACACAATAACTAGTGATCAGTGATTAAGTTTCTATACATCTGTAGGTCTTTAACTTTTGACTATAATAGTTTACAGTCAACTTGCACCAACTTAAATCTGTTCAGTTATTCATTGCTTTAAGCATTGCTTGTTCACCCATTCATTGTTGCTGTATCTATTTGTTTATAAATCATGACTGTTTTTGTTTGCTAGTATACTATACTGCTCTTTTTGTAATTGTGGTATTTCTACCTTTGTCCTGTTAGCAACAATCCTGCACATAGATACTACCTAGCAACAGACCCAATGACAGGTCAGCTGTATGTTTCGGACACCAACTCACGAAGGATCTTCAGGCCTAAAGCCCTGACGGGGACCAAAGAGCTGCTGCAGAACGCAGAGGTTGTGGCAGGGACCGGAGAGCAGTGTTTGCCGTTTGACGAGGCTCGATGTGGGGATGGAGGCAAGGCCACTGAGGCGCTACTGCTAGGACCCAAAGGTAAAGAGATTGATCGTGCACTAATCAATATGGACACTAGCTGAACACAACACACTTCTGTTCTCTCTCTCACACACAAATAGCATAAAAATTATTTTTGCTATTTAAGTAAGATGGGTTTAGTTAAACTTATCAACACAGCAAAAGCCAGCTATTAAGTAGTCCACACAGACACATACATTTCTGTGACTAGAGAGGCCTGTGATCCTCACTGAATCAGAGCGTCAGAAGGTTCAGTTCCTTTCCTCTTGGTTTTTAGCTCTGACTAGATTAAAAAAAAAAAAAAACTGCTTCCTGAATATTACTTGCACTCAACATCACTCTTAGCTCAGGAATAATTCACCACCCAAAAGCACATTGTGAATTATTCACAGAGTGCCGCGTCTTCAGTGACCTGGAAACCACAGGGGCAAGCATGACATGTGTACCAGTCGTGTTTCGCCTGTTTGCAGGTGCAGTGTGTGTCTATTTGCAGCTGTCACATCTGCCCCCTCTCTACATTACAGGCATTGCTGTGGATAAGAATGGGTTCATCTACTTTGTGGATGGTACCATGATCAGGAAAGTAGACCGGAATGGCATCATCTCAACACTGCTGGGGTCTAATGACCTCACATCCGCTCGTCCTCTGACCTGTGATACCAGCATGCATATCGGACAGGTATACATTCATACTCACCTGCTCTATGTCGCTGTTTAATGCACTTCAATCTTAAATATTAATTTGTCTATTTTTGCTGCCACAAACGAAAACCTGAATGTAGTATGATTTATGGAGTTGAATTCAGTCGAGTTATGCCACTGGGCTAAAACAAAATATTAGAGGGCAGAAAGGCCAAGCTTCGATTTATTTCAGAATGCAATCTGTGATTCTTAGTACAAAGATTCAACTGTTAAAGCCTGATCCTCTGGCTTTATCATTGAAGTAGTGTTAGGATGAGTGGCCTCGTTTCAAATATAAAGGCAAAGGCTGGAATAGGGCTGCCCTCGACTAAAGATTTTTCTGGTCGACTAGTAGTCGTTCATTTTAAGCATTAGTCAACTATTAGTCGCACTTTTATTAATAAACCATATAAATCATAATAATGAGCCTTTACATAGCCTAATAAGCCCTCAAGCGCACGCAAAAAAGGCTTGCCACAGTGCACCGGCAAATATTATAATTATGAATGTCTTAGGGAAAAACAGCAAGTGCTGCATTAACGTTTTAATAATTTATTGATACACTAGTGCTTTCTGTTTTCGGTTTAAGAGATGAAGTCAGCGACACTGACTCGTCATCTCCACAGTATGTTCCTGTATGCATGTTTTATATGAATTACATAATCTGAGAATATTTGTTTTCTATTTGAATTGGTTCATTTAAAAGTTTCACTGTCTATATATATATTTCATGTCTGTAATAAGGCAAGAATACACAGAGTTTCGAAATTGACGCACTCAAGTTCATAGAGTCCGAGACAGCAGAAAGCGCATCCTGTTTGCTTTAATTATTTTACAAAAGCACGTTTCATTGTTATTCTGAGTGCACATGAATAAACGTAGTCTTTACAGATACGAAAGATGCATTACTCTTATCTGTATGACAAAAAATGACAAAATATTTTAAGAGCAAATGATCGCAGTAGCCCAAGCATGCTGTTCAGCTTCCACACTCCGCACAAACACGTGAACAGAGCACTTTTTTCTAGGCTAACATCAGATTGAGCTGCCATGTAAAGTTGCTACTACATACATATTTCAGATGATAAGCTATATTTGAGGTCGATGAAGGTTAGGTGAGTGTATGTCCTGCCCAATGTACAATATTACAACATAGACCAGCCGTTAACAATTTGTCCATCACAAACTGTTTGATTTTGCCACTTCATGTGGATTTTTTTTTTCTGGGACTAAGCAACTAATAAAATTTTGGTCGACCAAGTTCTAGACAATTATGGGGCATTTCTATTTACTATTAGGGGGCAGCCCTAGGCTGTAAGCAATTGAAACTGTTGCCTCATTTGAACTGGAAGGCACAATTGTTTTTCATGTTGTCCCTAATAGAGTTTTTCAAATGAGATTTGTGAGATTAATTATTAAAAAATGCAGTATTATTCTTTTTACATTTTAATATTAGTTTGTATTTGTTTTATGATAATTATTAAACGATTTTACTATCAGAGGAGCCCTATAAGTAACAGTTTACTATTTAAAAGACCACAACACAGAGCTCTAGAGCTTGCAGACTTCAAGCTGAATTAGTTTGTTTTTCGAGCCAACCACTTATAGTAGACTGCACTATGACCTACTATCTATCCACTAACCTCAAGACATACTATAAGGCCCAAATCAGGAACAAAAAGACTGAGCTCAGCCCTCTGTGGTAGCCTCCACCCAAACGAAAGCCAGAGAAACTTCCTTGAAGACCTAGAGCTCCCCCCTCTGGCTGCTCTCCCTCTGGTGCTAAATGCATCTAATCACCTGATCTCAGAGAGAAAACATATGATCCGTTAGAATTTCATCTGTTAGACACAAAGAAAGTAATAGTGCAAAAGATGATGAACATTAGATGAAGACTGCAGTCAAATCAGTAGACTAATAAAAGCTCTTTTATTGTACATGGACTGGTTTGCTTCATGGGAGCCATGCTGAGATCACAATCAGCTGAATACTCCTAGTTATATATAAATACCCCACTATTATAGAGCACCTTCTGGAATAAATGAATCATGGTTGACTGCAAATTTCTTCAATGGCAATAGCTGAAAACACATACATGATGCTACATTAATGTTGTTGGGTCTCAGAGCAAGTCCAAGGTGACTGGCTGCCCTAGTAGCCAGTGCAACAAACAAGTAATTATGTTCTTTGGAAACACATCTCTGTTGTGGGTGTGTGAGTAGGACTCTTTTTTTTAAAAACTGCAGCTTTATTATGAAGAGGGTCTTTTGCTTGAAAAGGGCTGATATGCAGTGTTTAGTAAACTTCCTCATCCGTGTTCTTAGGCAGAATCCATCCTCCCCACTCTTTCTGTTTTCTTGTCTCCCCACCAACCCCATTTGTCTCTGTCTAAGTGATGGAGGTTGGGGATGAGACATAAGGCTGTTGTCTGACATACCCTTGGGTCCAGGCTCAGTGAAGCTCAATGAGGTATGGACAGACCCAGACAGTTGGTGTCAGCCTCACAATTATTTTGCAAACGTTTGCTCTTGCGAGTCATCGATGTGCATCATTAAGGGTATATACAGCCAAACCTACACAACTGTCACCTACCTCAGTAAGGCCAATAGGGACAGCAGAAAATAACTGAAGTGCTCTTCAAGGAAATATTGGGTTCACTCAGGGTTTTAAAATGTTCAGTCTAAATCAAGTTCGTCCCCAGAGCATATAAAAGTACTCTGTCTGCTTCTGAGGCTACCAAGTTGGCCTCTTGCATATAAGGTGGTGACCTGAGAGTTGATAAAACATTTTAGGTGGCATGTTGTGGAGCACCCAAGTAAAATCTGTTTGCCCTGAGTAAAATCTGGTCTTGAGTTCATGCATTATGCACAAGGTGGAATCACAGACGGGCCACGGCTGAGTACAGAAAGCTTTTATCCACAGGAGCTGCTGTAGTTCAGAACGATTACGCTTTAATGTGGTGCTCTTCAAAGACGCTTAACCTGCCTGTGTGGCCAGAGAGCAGGAAGTGAAAGAGCAAAAAGAGAACGAGAACAACTGAAGACACCTGGTCTAGGAATGTCCCAGTCATGCCATATAAGTTGATTTCATTGAGAATAAGTCTCAATGAATCCACTCAAAGCTTTGAGAATAGGCTGACAATTATATTGTCGGCATATCTTTGCAAGAGCGAGTTATAGATTATGCCATTGCATAACTTTCCCCCACTGGCACTTGGCAGCATTATTGAAGTTGTCGAGACTGTGAAGAAATATTGAAACCGGATAATTTAGACAGACAAGACAATGCATGATCAAGAGAAGAATTCTTATGCTTTCTCAGTATAAACGATGTCTGAAAGAAAGCGTGTGCTGGGGAACAATTTTATTTTTATTAATAGACGTCCAGACAAGACTGTCCTTCCAAGCCATCTTTAAAAGTCTGGTTGAGGCCATTCCTCCATGTGGACAGTGTTGTTCTTGGTGTGCTTTTCTTTGCCAGACAGTTGTTCCCTGTAGGCGCTGAGGAATTGCATCCCGTTGCAAAATAAATGACCCAGCGACAGGCAAATCGAATGAACTAGAGGCACCCAATGTATTAAGCCTCCAAAGTAACGGATCCTTCTTCATCAGTGTCAGACCCAAACATCAACTGCGCACAGAGTGAGAGAGCAAGCGGGAGATGTAATAACGTGTTTTTGTCTGTGTGTATATCTATGCAAGATTCCGTAAGTGATCCACCTCCTTATTTGATCTGTCCTCTCTGCAGGTGCGTTTAGAGTGGCCCACAGACCTGGCCATCAACCCTATGGACAACTCCATCTATGTGCTTGACAACAATGTTGTACTACAGATAACAGAGAACAGGCAGGTGCGCATTGTGGCAGGCAGACCTATGCATTGCCAGGTGCCGGGCATCGAGTACACCATGGGAAAGCGTGCCATCCAGACCACTCTAGAAGGTGCAACAGCCATCGCTCTGTCCTACAGCGGAGTCCTCTATATTGCAGAGACGGATGAAAAGAAGATCAACCGCATCAGACAAGTCAGCACGGATGGCGAGATTTCTCATTTGGCAGGAGCGCCCTCTGACTGCGATTGCAAGAATGATGCTAACTGTGACTGTTACCAGACAGGTGATGGGTATGCCAAAGATGCAAGGCTAAATGCTCCTTCCTCTCTGGTGGTCTCTCCTGACGGAACACTCTACGTAGCTGACCTGGGAAACATTCGAATCCGTGCCATACGTCACAATCGACCTCCACAAGGCTCTTCTGGTCTTTATGAAGTTGCTTCACCTGCTTCTCAAGAGCTCTACGTGTTTGACTCCAATGGAACACATCAGTATACTATGAGCTTGGTCACTGGTGACTACAAGTACAACTTCAGCTATAGCAATGAGGATGATATCACCGCTGTAACAGATAGCAGTGGAAATACGCTTCGGGTTCGTCGAGACCCCAATCGAATGCCAGTGCGTATTGTTGCCCCTGACAACCAAGTTATTTGGCTGACGATTGGTACAAATGGAGGGCTTAAGACCCTCACAGCACTGGGGCAGGAGTTGGTGCTCTTCACCTACCATGGCAACAGCGGCCTGCTAGCCACCAAGAGCATCCAAATTGGCTGGACCACATTTTATGAGTGAGTGCTTCTATCAATCCTTTACAGAGCACATATCTAAACCTCCCTTATTATTATTATTAGATCTTTTTCTTAGGGGTACACGATAAATATTAGCCGATAATTAATGCACATCTCGTCAGTAAAGCCAGTTCTCTAATCAGCGGTAAATTACATCACGTGCATGATTTCATATAGAGCAGCTGTTACTACACAGAGCCATTGTTAACTGACAAGCTGCGCAAATCCACTTCTAACATTTTGTATAGATTGTTGTTGTAGCGCACATTCCTGCTGTAGGATTTAATGCTTTTCTAAGTCCTCTCCTTCAGCAAAAGTGTAGCCTGTAGTTACAAAACCTACCATTTATTTCACCACATGCTATTTAGAGCATGGTAAAAATGCTAAATGAATTTGTATGACATTTTCCCGCTGGTGGTGTATCAAAAGGTTTGCATATTGCCAGTCTGGGGTAGGTCCTTCTGTGTCTGTTCACCTACCCTGCCATAACCACAAAGACACTGCAAGCAATGACAGGCCTTAACAATTGTGACTTCAATGAGACAAGTCTTTATTATATTATTATCTGGGTAAGGATTGATCCCCATTTTATATAGAAGGCCATTAGTGAGTGTGCAAGGCAACTCAAACTAGCCAGCATTTGTTAAAAAGTAATCCTATATTCAAGTTTTTCTTCACTTTCTACTCTGATTTCTGTCAGATAACATACATACAAAGGTTTCAGAGGACTCACTCCAAACCGTACATGCACACTAGTCTGCTTAATGTTATTCCATCATGAGAACTGCTGACCGCATGTCAGTGAGGTCCAATTGCAAAAGGTGTTCTAATGTAATTTTTGCCTTGCAGCTATGACAGCGAGGGACGTCTGACGAATGTGACATTCCCCACTGGAGTTATCACCAGTCTAATTGGGGAGATGGACAGAGCCCTAACAGTGGACATTGAGACATCAGGACGAGATGACGATGTCAGCATCACCACCAACCTTTCTTCCATTGACTCTTTTTACACATTAGTTCAAGGTGCGGCAAGTCTCTTCTGTATTATGATTATTAACAATGACCCCTGATGGCTCTATAGACTGACCAGTTGCTTTAAGTCTTGGAAATATTCCACACTGCTAATCAAGCTGTAACTCACAGGTTAAATCAATATTAATGACCAAACACTCATTACTCATTCATTAGGGGTAAAATTGTCAGATGGTAATTTATAGTTTCACTATAATCACAGCACCGCAGGGAATGAAAACACACTGGACAGATGGGCTCGGAAACAATTGTTTGTAATTCTGTAATTCTTTTGCTGTTGAAATACTTTTTATAACCTTAACCCAGCTTAATATGCAGACAACAAGTAATTACTTTGTAGGTTGATTTCCATTAAAAGTTTAAATTTTGTGGCGTTTTCAAAACATCTCAAACTGGCAACGCTGGCTCAACCAGTACCCTGAGTTTGGAACTGGACTGTGTGTTTTTCCAACCAGTTTCAGATGGGGAAACCTGTTTAAAAAGTTATTTTTGCAATTTTGTTTGATGATGCAGAAATTACACACTTCAGGTTTATAGAGTGAGGTAACAGGCAGCAATATGGTGACTAAATGTGAATTTGGGAAAAGTCATTAGATTAAAGGGAATTTAATTAGATTAAAGAAGATTATGTATTTATACGTTTTGCAGTGCAATCATAGCACAAACCAAAGAAATCAATGTCTTTCTCATGGGGTTTTCTTTTTACAAATCCTCTTCTAACATCCATAACCAAATATGATGTGACTTGAGAATAAAAATCAAGGTGGTGATTCTGACACACTGAATTCACAGTCTTAACATAATCCCCATGAACTCTCTCTTCTTGTGCTTTTTTTCCCTACTACAGTACCTCTCGTTTCACTTTTTTTTTTTTTCCCTCCTCATAGATCAACTAAGAAACAGCTACCAGGTGGGCTATGATAACTCTATGAGGGTCATCTATGCCAATGGAATGGACTCTCACTTCCAGACCGAGCCTCATATTCTTGCGGGCGCATCCAACCCAACAGTAGCCAGAAGAAACATGACCCTGCCTGGATTCAGAAAAGAACAGAACAGGGGGAAAGTCGTAGTATTCGGCAGGAAACTCAGGGTATGTAAAAAATGTCATTTAGAAGACTCTTTGTAAAGAGTGTCAACTAGTGTAGTCCGATCTGTTGACTGAGTTGAGAGCTGTAAATTATGAAATTTAAATGTGTCAACTAGTGTAGTCCACATTGATTTGAACTAGCATTGTACATCTGTAGAAAATGAAAATTCTCTTATTTTTCTCTCTTTTGCTATGAACACTATCAATTGAGTGTCAACTAGTGTAGTCCGATTAAAGCATTACATCTGTAGAATACTCTTCATAACACTATCATAAATCTATAAATATAATTTCATTTAATGAGACTAGGAGACAGATTGAAAGTGTGTTATTGACCAGTTTGTATGCAACTTCCATTCAGTCCTCAACAACCCTACCAAATATATGATACTTGTTAGCAATGAATGTTGTAATCAATACAAATATTCTGTTTTCCTGTCGTAAAGGTCAACGGTAGAAACCTGCTGTCTGTGGATTATGACCGCTCACTGCGCACAGAGAAAATATATGACGATCATCGAAAGTTCCTTCTGAAGATTGTGTATGATGGCTCTGGTCATCCTACACTGTGGGTGCCCAGCAGTAAGCTGATGTCTGTCAACCTCACCTATTCCAGCACTGGCCAGGTCACTAGCATTCAGAGAGGCCCCACAGTCGAGAGGGCAGAATACGACAGCCAGGGACGCATAGTCTCCAGAACCTTTGCTGATGGCAAAACCTGGAGTTACACCTATTTGGACAAGGTGCGTATTGTGAATTTTTCTAATAGTAGGTAGTCCTGTTATATCACAAGATTTGCTGGAGTGTGTTGAATATGTGTTGCTTTATTGTCAGAAATTTCCAAGAGATATTTTGCATGAATGTTCAAATAGTCTTAATTCAGATATTCTACAGATATAAATGAATTGACAGTATTTGAAAATTACTAAATTATGTGTCGAACACAGCATGATATGCTACCACAAATGTAGGTGAAATATGTATTGACACTAAGGGTAAATGCTTGTATGGAGCTTGGCGATTGAAATCTTCTACTTTCCTTGTATGGAAGTGGAGCTTGGACATTCTACCTAAAAATTTTGTGTTTCATCCCAGAACACTCTAGGATAGAAACAACATGGGAGTGGGTTATGGCTGTGTGAACCCATTTCTGGGTGAACTGTTTCTTAAAGTTCAAGGTGTCCACAGTGCTCCCCCATAACAGAGATTTACTGATGGTTACTCCCTTTTGAATTGGTTCTCCAGAAGCACACCATTATAACTGTCAGCAGTACAAATATGAAGCTTGTTGGTCCACAGAAAGCTGAGAAATAGCTATAGAAAGACTCCTAGTTATCCAGGGGTCAGAAATTTCTGTGGAACTATGTGGGTAGGTTTATAGACTCCAAAAACTAGTGTGTGCTGGCAGGGAGAGAAACTGGATGTTGTGGATGTTTCTTGTGAGGGAAATGGCTTAGTAAGGTCTCATAGACAAAGTCAGAGTCTCAAAATGAGACCACAGGGAAAACTCGGGTATGAGCTCAGCCTAATAATACCCTAAAGAAAGAGACAAAGAGTGATATTGAAAGAATAACTTGCAACTCCAACCCTACTTACAGGATATCACACCTTTTTTGCTGCTATATGTGATTACCCTTGTAATTCTTCTAATTCTTCTTTAAAAAGTTTGGACATTTTGTGGACATTTAAATATTATGATATATAAGGTTTTTACAGAGTTTGAGATATCAGTTGGATGAAAAAGTGAGTTTCCTCCAAGAGAGCACTCAGCTGGAACCACAAAAGTTTTGTGGAAAGAAAAACCACTGTGTAAATGTGTAGATTAAATATGCATGGCTAGCCTGTCTTTCCGTCGCCTGCCACATGCGCAGGTAGCGTGACCAGTGAGAGGATATCAAACATATGCCACCAGCAGTGCCTAGGGAACTAGAATAATGTCTGTCCAAGTATGGATGACAAGGTGAAGGCTTCTCAAAGGTAGACACTCACTGTAACAATTCCCCAAGATGGAGGGGCCTGTAAGGATAGCCCTCCAGATCTGCAGACGTCAGTCAGTGTGTGTATTTTACCAGGAAGGACATGAATATACATGGAGTGATGTGGCAGCTCTGAATGCCACAGTCTCAGATCCATTCAGTGAAAGGCTCTGGGGATGACGGTACTTAAGCCCACAGCGAGAAACACTTATTTATCATCCTTTGCTTCAACTCACCTTTTACATTGTCCAACAAGACCCAAAACAGACACAGAATAAACATGAGGCCTCAGTCATTCATAACTCAAAAACAACTTGCTGACTTTGTTTATCTCAAGCTTCAAGCTTAGCATACAGATGGATTTTAAAACCCCTTCTTGTTATTGATGCTCTGGTTCCACAGTATGCAGAGCACGAAAACAGTTTTCAACCCACCCTTTATTGGGATAAGTATGGGCAAATCATGAGGCTAAAGCCAGTAATTGCAGAATATTTTATATTTATGCAGCCATGCACATTCAGCAGACCTGCATTTAGAAGCTTGAGGGTCAAGAAGAACTCAATTAGGCAAAGAAATAATCACTAAATGGAGCGTTAATACCTGCTTTTACACGCCATTTGCATTTTAATAGCATGTAAGAAATGCATGAAAGAGCAATGAATTGTTTAGGTTAATTTCTCCTCTCTCCCACCTTTTGATTTACAGTCCATGGTGCTGCTTTTACACAGCCAGCGGCAGTACATCTTTGATTACGATATGCAGGATCGACTCTCCGCCATCACTATGCCAAGTGTGGCCCGTCACACCATGCAAACTATCCGCTCTGTCGGCTACTACCGCAACATCTACAATCCGCCTGAAAGTAATGCCTCAGTTACGGTGGACTACAGTGAGGACGGCCAGCTCTTGCGGGTGGCACACTTGGGCACTGGCCGGCGTGTCCTCTATAAGTATCGGAGACAGAACAAGCTGTCCGAGATCCTATATGACAGCACACGGGTCAGCTTCACCTACGATGAGACAGCAGGTGTGCTGAAAACTGTCAACCTTCAGAGTGAGGGTTTCATTTGTTCTATCAGATATCGACAGATAGGTCCACTGGTGGACCGGCAGATATTCCGCTTCAGTGAGGACGGCATGGTCAACGCCCGCTTTGACTACACCTATGACAATAGCTTCAGAGTCACCAGCATGCAAGGAGTCATCAATGAGACCCCACTTCCCATAGATCTTTATCAGTTCGATGACATTTCCGGCAAGGTTGAGCAGTTTGGGAAATTCGGCGTCATCTATTACGACATTAACCAGATCATATCAACAGCTGTCATGACCTATACAAAGCACTTTGATGTCCATGGCCGTATTAAGGAGATCCAGTATGAGATCTTCCGCTCCCTCATGTATTGGATCACTATCCAGTATGACAACATGGGCCGGGTCACCAAAAGAGAAATAAAGATCGGCCCTTTTGCCAACACTACCAAATATGGCTACGAGTATGATGTGGACGGGCAGCTGCAGACAGTCTACCTGAATGAAAAAATGATGTGGCGGTATAATTATGACCTGAATGGCAACCTACACCTGCTGAACCCTGGCAACAGTGCACGACTCACTCCCCTCCGCTATGACTTACGAGACCGCATCACGCGGCTGGGTGACGCACAGTATCGGATGGACGAAGATGGCTTTCTGCGCCAAAGGGGTGCGGAGATCTTTGAGTACAACTCCAAGGGCCTCTTGGTTCGGGTGCATAGTAAAGCTAGTGGCTGGACCATCCAGTACCGCTATGATGGGCTAGGAAGACGTCTGGCCTCTCGCAACAGTCTGGGCCAGCACCTTCAGTTCTTCTATGCAGACCTCAACTACCCGACACGCATCACCCATGTCTACAACCACTCCAGCTCTGAAATCACCTCGCTCTACTATGACCTACAAGGCCATCTGTTTGCCATGGAGATCAGCAGTGGCGAGGAGTTTTACATTGCTTGTGACAACACAGGAACACCACTCGCAGTCTTCAGCAGCAATGGGCTTCTCCTCAAGCAGGTGCAATATACTGCTTATGGAGAGATCTATTTTGACTCTAACCCTGACTTTCAATTGGTTATTGGATTCCATGGTGGCCTATATGATCCTTTAACAAGATTGCTGCACTTTGGAGAGCGGGACTATGACATTCAAGCTGGCCGTTGGACTACCCCAGATATTAGCACCTGGACCAGGGTGGGCAAAGACCCAGCTCCCTTCAATTTGTACATGTTTCGCAATAACAATCCTATCAGCAAGGTGCATGAGGTCAAGGAGTATGTCACAGGTGAGGAGAGGGCCCTTCTGGCACACTGTATAACTATGATTTTAATAAGTTGCACTGTTTAACGGTTTGGCAAAAAGCTGTAAGGCAACCTGTGAAGATCTTTTTTTTTTCTTTTTTTACAATGTCTGTTCTTTCATTCATAGATGTCAACATCTGGCTGGTGACATTTGGATTTCACCTGCATAATGTTATCCCAGGATTTCCCATCCCTAAATTTGACCTTACCCAACCCTCATTGGAAATGAGGAAGAGTCAACTATGGGACGACCTACCGGTATGCAGTCTAATGTCATCATCTGTCCTGCATAAGTTACTTGGCTGGATAAGTTACTTGGCTGGATTGCTTTCGTACAGTATTTTAAAATAATGCAATGAAAAGTAACACAGTTTGATTACTCGCAGACTCTAAAATTCTGAATCATGTTCTCTGCCCTAGTAACCTTGATTGCTTTCATTCAAGTTAAGATTTTGGGGCTCATTTATAAAGCGTGCATACACACATATTTGATCTTAGAGTGTGTGTGCGCTTAAATCCATGCCAACACTCATATTTGTGAAAACTGCCTTTTACATGGAACAGTACGTAGTGTTACAGACGTACATACTTTTCCATGTTGAAGTACTGCAGGTTTTTGGAAATGTGAGCTGTTCTTGCAGCTCGCTTTTGTAAATTAAAGGATTTGGACGATGACTGGTGATCTTTTATATGTTAATGACAATAAGAGTTGTTTAAAAGGCAGAGAGCTAAAACCATTCAGTTGCATGCAAGTTCAAGATCACTTGCGATTCATAGATTTCACATCTGAAAGAGAGATGTACGTGCATTTTCTGTGCATATGTTTATTCTTTGAATCACACATACACATATTTGAGAGATAATTTGTAAGATCAAATTTAGGATGGTCTCTGTGCAGCATTTTATAAATAAGGCCTTTAGTGTTTACAAATATGTCCAGATAAATAATTAGAATATGTGTTTTGTCTTTTTTGGCTCACTTTAGTCAATCTCAGGGGTCCAGCAGGAGGTTATGAGGCAGGCCAAGGCTTTCTTGTCTTTTGAGAGGATGCCAGAGATCCAGTTAAGCCGACAACGTTCAAGCCGTGAAAAACCTTGGCTATGGTTCGCCACAGTCAAATCCCTCATTGGTAAAGGTGTGATGCTTGCCATTACCAGTAAGGGCCAGGTGGCGACCAACGCACTGAACATAGCAAATGAGGACTGCATTAAAGTGGCCACTGTCCTCAACAATGCCTTCTATCTAGAGGATCTGCACTTCACAGTGGAAGGTCGCGACACGCACTACTTCATAAAGACCAGCCTTCCTGAGAGTGACTTGGGCGCCCTGCGACTCACCAGTGGTCGCAAA
Organism: Cyprinus carpio; assembly: GCF_018340385.1. Taxonomy (NCBI): domain Eukaryota; kingdom Metazoa; phylum Chordata; class Actinopteri; order Cypriniformes; family Cyprinidae; genus Cyprinus; species Cyprinus carpio. The sequence goes on from NC_056597.1 coordinate 11,218,304, forward strand.
AGTCTAGAAAACGGTGTCAATGTAACAGTGTCACAGTCCACCACTGTGGTCAATGGACGGACACGTCGCTTCGCAGATGTGGAGTTGCAGTACGGCGCGTTGGCTCTGCATGTGCGCTATGGCATGACACTGGATGAGGAGAAGGCACGTGTCCTAGAGCAGGCCCGCCAGAGAGCACTGTCAAGTGCGTGGGCACGGGAGCAGCAGCGTGTACGTGATGGGGAGGAGGGAGTGCGTCTTTGGACAGAGGGGGAGAAGAGGCAGTTGCTGAGCTCTGGGAAGGTGCTGGGTTACGATGGCTACTATGTACTATCAGTGGAGCAGTACCCTGAACTGGCAGACAGTGCCAACAATATCCAGTTCCTGAGGCAGAGCGAGATTGGGAAGAGGTAACAGTCTGCACAGCACAGACTGTTCAACAGACTACTGCCCCTCTGCTCCACAAGCTCCTCTCTCCCGTGTACACACTCCCAGAGCTCTTATCCAAGAGACTAAAGGGAAGGGGTTTATGTTAGAGAAGTGAGGAGTTGTGCCTAAGTGCCACACACACTGCAGTTATACGGAAAAAAAACCTGAGGCACTTCCCCTCATTGACTGAACACACCCCCATCCTACATATTTGTTCACATTATTGCATTGAATGGATAATGGACTCTCTAAGAGAGCAACCCAAGAAAAAACTCAGTTATGATTTGTTTTTCTTTTCGGCTTTTTATATAAAACCTTAAAGGTGACTTGGTCAGTGATAAAATTGAGAGAAAAAAGGCAAATGTGTTTACATGCGAAGACCACTGCACCCAGATGAACTAATATAATGCCTTTTTCGCAAGGCAGTGACTGTAATTCAGTGGTTTGTACCGTCCTTGTTCTCAGCAACATGTTTTGTCAACTAGTGAGGACTGAGGTTTCAGACTGTGAGCTAGCTGATCGTTTCTCTTCTGCTTTGATTTCTTAAGGGACACAGTTGTGGTTCATATAATCAAATCTGAGTGTACGATCTCATTCCTGAACCAACCCAGGTGGTGAATAGAGCGGAAACTGACAGAACAAAATATATAAATATATATCTCATAACTGACCAGTACTTTGACAAGAGATGTTAGAATATCTTTATGGATTTTTTTTTTAAAGTAAAAAAATTCCACTTATCCGTACAACAATATTAGTCGCAGAGAAAGTAATGTACAGTGTTTATACATAAAAATAAAATCTTACAAATATTGAGACTTTTTCGTCTTGTCATGCATTACTGTTTATACTCATGAATTTTAATATTTTATCGAAATTTGTGGTAATGCTAACTGAAATAAAATCAGCTGTACTGTGTCATTGAATCCTCAACATTGTTTTTCTTCTCTTTCCATCCTCTGAAACTGATTGTTGCCATTTTTATTTCTATTTCTCTCTTTTTCAGATTGTCTAAATACGTTCAGTGGTTTCATGGCGTTACTGCCTCTGTAATCAACAATAGGTTTAGAGTAGCTGTTTTCCAGTTGTGAGATGAGTAAATACTACTCAAATACTAAAAACCCAACAAGGGTTTAGTAATTTGCCAGAAATTATTCCTTTACAGTAATGTCATGGTATTGTTCTGTCTTTAATTGGAATGTTTCAAGCTTAATGCTTTTTAAACACTTTCTGTCCAGATATGCGAGTTCAAGCTTTAGCTTCGCTTTATATCCAGAGATAAGATTTTTTTAAAGTTTCCGCTCTTTTTAATGTGTTTAGATGAAGACTTTATCACACTAACATTAATGTGTGTTGCCACTGGCAGCATGGGAGAAAAATAACTTGCACGGAGTTTATATCCCTGCATTTTCACCATGACTAAAAACTCCCTTGACAAGAAGAAACACTCAAACTCTCTTGAATCAAAAGGGTCATTAGACAGCAGAGATAGTGTGGCTTTTTACCCACTCTACACAGACATTGCCCTATGATCATGTTACGATGCCAGAAATAAAAAATGTTTTGCATGGGGCTGAATTTATGTACCTGAAATAAGTCCTAAAGCAGAAATTTACTGAGCACTAATTATGAAGTGAACAGTTACCTTAAAAGAAAACTCCACCATCATCCATATGAAGGAGATTGATTTAGGATTTCTTTTACTTTAAAATATTTGACAACAAATGTATTCATCTAAGAGCACTACAAACATTAAAGTGATCAAAAGTCACCCCAAAAGGGGAAAAATAATAATAATTTATATGCCTAAATGGACTGCCTCCTTCTTCAGATACTGTTTTTGTAAAGGCTTTTTAAAGATTGTATAAAATAAAATGTTCTGACTAATGAATGAGAAAATATTGTTTCCAGTTTTAGTTTGTTGTTTTCCTATGAAAAGTTTTTAAATCAATCATGTAATTGTATGGTGGAGCCTATTTTTCTATTCATGAGTGAATGGAGGTCTGAAGGGGATGTTACCCACCTGTGGGCATGTGAGGTTTTGTTTGGGATTCTTCAGTTAAGGACTGGTCTGAGCTTGTTGCTAGGGTGAACTTTTCCCCCTGGAAAGAGAAAAAAAAAAGGTGAGCACTTCATTAAAACACTAGTAATAACCAGAATAAGAACCACTGCAATATTAAAGTGTTTGCCCTAAAAGGTCTACACAGATTCTCTGAGTTGCTCTGCAATACAGTCAAGTTATTTGTTAACTTAAGGAGTGGCCACTGTACTCCGGAGCCCTTCAATTGGTGTGTATTGACAATTTCCAATTTTCAACATAGTCAAAATACTCTTATTAAAACCTAAAAGTAGATTTGGGGGAAATGTGTTACAGAGTAGCAGTGAAGATTCAAATGTCTGTGAGAGAAGTGAGAACTGAAATCGTCCTGATATGTTTGCTATCGATTGCATGCATACAGTGTAAACCCAATGAATCAAAGGAAGGTCACTTTTTTCCTTACAGCATATTAGTGCCAATATGTACGTGGTCTGTTTTGATATTTCTTTGCACTACAATGTATGTTGAAGATGATGATGCCTCTACATTATACATTATTGCAGTCGTCACGTCTCTGGTCTGATCTGAGGGAGATTGTAAAAACTGGTTATTTTTCCTAAATTAAAAGGAAAGATGCCTGTACAGATAATCATCAGTATTTAATTTAATACTTTAAAAATAAAAAAAAGTAATTATCATCACACAGTTTACAGTCATTAACAGTAACATTTTCTCATATCAGATCTGATGTGGGATTTGGTCAACCTAAAATGTGTGCATTATGTGACTGAATTTGTCTGAGTACTGAGAATTTAAAAATGCAGTGTGTGATTAGCGTTGTTGCTACTGCGACGAATCAACCATTGGTTTTTGTTAAATTACTTTGTTTTTGAGCAGCCTCTACATTTTGTGTATTTTGTATTATCTGTTTTACAAACTTGTTCCAAACCATTACTACAAACTGAAGTGGTTTTACCTGTAAATTCAATAACTTATCTTACAATCTCTCATTTGTCATGAGGATTTAGAGGAAGTTGTATTACTGATGTTCTTATGTTATTTGTTTTTGCTCGGTTTTGCTTTTGTATTGTTTAATAGCCACGCAGCATCTCAAAAAAAAAAAATAAAAGCTCATGATTTCCATTTGATAGACACGTCTGTTTAGAGTGCAATTAAAGTGCAATTTTGATGTAATCTAAACTAGGTCACTGCTGGATTCATTACCTTTTATCTTCAACATGTTTAATGCTCCACAGAGATCAATCGTAAAAATAAAATGTAATATTCAAAAAAGTTGTGTATTTATTAACACATTACACAAATGTGACCACATATCTTACTCATTAAGCATATCAGAAGAGAAAAGCAACAGAGCAGTGGCTCTAAAACTGTGGGAGGCACGTAGTGCGACCCAGGAAATGTACACTATTAAAAAATAATTAGATATAATGTCTTGTTACTATTGTGGTGCTTGTGTTTTTTAGATGCTGGGGATTTTCACAGATCTCCAAAGGGTCAATAAAGAAATTAAAGGGGCAAGGATATTAATATTAATGCAAATGTGGCATTAGGGTAGTTACATTCACACACCCTCTTGTCATTCCAGACCTTTATGATATTTTACTGCGAAAGACACTGACAAATACATTGGATGCATACAGGTTTGAATTGACAATGCTAAAAAAAAAAAAAAAAAAAAAGAAAAGAAACGGAAAAAAAAAACACAAAGAAAACCAGTTTTCATTTCTTATTACATTCCACATTCCTGTAGTTCAAACATTAGAGTATGGAGCTAGCAGTGCCAATCTCACAGGTTCGACAATGTATGCTTTGAAATGCAAAGTAAGAAGCAAAAGCGTCTGCAAAATGCATAAATGTAATTTAACTGAATATCAGTTCAATATCCACGACAAAGAAATATAATCGCAAAACAAAGCCTGACAGCATAATAAATATGAAATTATTTCTTACATAGAAAGCATGTGTGTGTGAACTAGTTAGGAAATCACTAATTTCACGGTTTCGTGATTCTGTATAATTTATCAATTATCCATATGTTTCAGAACTGATGGAGAGAAAAGTGTCTCAGATTTGATCCAGCACATTCCAATTATGCATGTTTCATCTTACATAGCTCTACTGGAAGCAGCCTAGAAACTCAGGGCCAAAGATTAATGAGCAAGTCTGATTCTCTGTTACAGCCAATCACGTATACCTGACAACCGAACTTCACCAATCCGCACTCTAACAAGCCTTGTCCACCTCACACAGCAGTCTGTGCCCCTCATTCCTCTACTGTATCAGTAAAACACCGCCCTACAGTCAGACTTCATTTTTATGAAGCAGCGAGCCTGAAGGGTTTGGGCCTCTGATTTCATGGGCAATAGCCCATTCCTTACTGCAGAGAAATAGCTTTGCTGCCCCTTTGTTGTTCTGAGAGCACCAGGCCAGATGTGCTTCCATAACAGTGTTTGAGGCTCACAGTGGCATGGTGCTCTCAATCAGAGTGGGACTCCATCCAAAAGGCCCCACATCTCAAATGTGGTCGAGTTTCCAGCAGCTGCAGCTGCCGAACAGAAGACACAAAGCACACTTTTGGGATATGGGAAGGCTTGTGAAAAAAAAAAAACTGACTGGCTGTAATGGGTTTTCCAGTCACTTCTGCTGCATGTCTCTGGGGCTAAGCACATCTCTTTTGTTAGCCATTTATGAGAAGGTCTGAAGTGCTGACCCAGGCCACGTGTTGAGATGCCTTACAGGTGCGGTGTGTCTGTTTGCTCTCATTACTGGGGCTCCATTATAACCTCAGAGCAGTCCTAACTCAGGCTATTCCGTCTGTGTGTGACAGACAAATTACAGGCCTTTGACAGTTGATTTATATAATTATACAAGTTAAACAGATAAAGCTGGGTCATTTGCCTTGTGTTGTCTGCACAGTGCACACACTTTCTGTGTTGTGTATAGTCGGCACAAATTGCTTATTGATATTAGATATCAAAAGTAAATATAGCTGCAAGAAGCGATGACAGACGCAAGCACCTGAGCCATTGCCACCCACTGGCTTTAGAAAAACAGTGTATGGTGGGCATTTAAACAATTTTTTCACAATAGCTAGGACCCATTTCTCAATCCTTAGATTACTTTATCAAAACTCTTCTCATAGTGAGCACAGCAACAATGTATGTGGGTTAAACTTGGAATCTTTTTCCATTGCTTTGAGACAAAACCCATTAATTTTCTAAATCCTTCCAATAACATAAATCCTTTTCTCACTCAGACATAACCACCACCAAAAATCTGATTTACCTGCAGGCCAGTTTGGAAAATTTTACTTTTTATAGGGCTGGGTATTGACAAAAAATTCACGATTTGTTTCAGATTCTGATTTGGCATTGTTTTGAGTATATATATCACAGTACATAGCAAATTTTCTCAAGGAAAAAAATCTTAACTAATTCTGTAAAATATAAGAATCAGTAAAAAGTATAATAAATATGTTATATGGTGCAAATATTTAGCAATATTACTCTCTAGAGTTAATTTTTCTAGCAGACTAACGAGTTGACATTATATGATATTGTTTACAGGCTGCTTTATTGATGGTTGAAACACTGATTGAGCGATTACATGAGAGAGGTCACAGATTTCAGTAAGCTGTACTCTTTCTTTTGACATTCTTTCGGTAGGGGTGGGCGATAGAGCTAAAAATTCATATCACGATATTTTGCACTGTGCAGGCGATATATCAATATTATATTGCGATATGAGTAAGAAAATAAATAAATACAGGCTAAATATTTTAACCTTATATACAGCCATTGTTTTTCTGCAAACGTGCAACACGAGGTAGGCCTGTATGAATTAAATTAAATTAAATTAAATTTAAATATTGTGTGTTTGAGTTGGCCAGTGGTTCCCAAACTTTTTCTGCCGGGCCCCCTTTTTGTAGAGAAAAATATTTTCAAAGGCCCCCTCCCCGCTCCTTTTTTTTTTTTTTTGTAAAGTCTCATGCTCACCAAGGTTACATTTATTTATAAAAAATACAGTTAACACTGTAATATTGTGAAATATTGTCAATTTAAATTATCTATTTGAATGTTTTAACATATAAGCTACTGTATTTCTGTGATCAAAGCTGAATTTTCATTATCCAGTCTTCAGTGTCACATGATCCTTCAGAAATCATTCTAATATGTGAGCTGCTCAGTAACCATTTCTGATTATTATCAATGTTGAAAAAATTTGTGCTGCTTAATATTTTTGAGGAAACTATTTTTTCACGATTCTCTTAGTTATGAATTTTTGAAGTTTTTTGAAGTCTTTGTGTCAGAGTGCTGGAGTTCGTCAGAAATAGAATAGGGCATTAGTTTACTGTCATGGATTTGTCGTGCCGCGCCGTGCCGCCCTGCAGAGGTTTATTTTGCAAAATAATCTGCTGACCGTACACTATCCCTCAGTTTGGGAACCACTGGAGTTGGCGATCTGCGCTCTATTAATTTTGTCTGTTGATCACTAATGCCTGTGTGGTACGGCGTTGCACACAGAGGACAAAAACGTTCAGCCTCGACTCTTTATCGTCATTTGTGTTACAATTTGCAAAGCGTACCAAATTAAACAAAACTATATAAATGCAAAATTTGAATTCATGAATATATAACGGTATCCACCGTATAGCAAAATCCAAATCATGGATATCAGTAGTCACTTTCATACCGGTATAGCTCCCACCCCTAACCTTTGGATGTTCAGTCATGTTTATTTCATGTTATTAAAGCAGGCACTGCTTCTTTTGAAACCTTAACATGGGGTGTTAGAGCCCTCAAACACCTCTATAAATTTGCACCAACGGGTCCAATTCACAGAACTAACAATTAAAAGGCAAAAACCTGTTTCTAGTGGAACCCAATTATAAGCATACTAACAAATTCTAGTCATACTGACCAGTGATATAGGACGAGAAAGTTGCTCATCTGCTTCCAAAGTGGAAAACTTTTCACAAAGAAGGATAATCAGAATACAATAATTGATTTATCCTAAATAAAAGAACACTTGCATAGTACAACAAAACATTTTCAATAGCTGCAACTGTTTTTGTCACTTCATTCTGTCAGCAGTCAAACCCCCCCCCCCCCCCCTTAACTGAATGAATCAATAAAGACAGAGATAGATTTAGAGATCATAATTAGCCATAGTAATCAGACCATGATGACATTGCAGTCTGTCTTCTGGATGGAAGCCAATGTGAAGCCTTTTTGTGACAGCTTTGGCTTTTTGTGACAGGGATTAAATGTTTCTTTTAAAGCACAGACAGGTTAAGCTGAACTGTGCTTGCCCAGTCACAAACTGCCATCAGCCCTTTTTTGATTGAGCAATGACTTGGTATCAAGTTCCTACATTGTTCTCATAAGACTGATCCAACTTTGAGTCATAGACAAAACTTTTAGATGGTTGCTCACAAAACACAAAAGCTGGCAGGATATACCATTCTGCACTAAGTCTCCAGCCAGACTTGTTTTTAGAGTAGTACATAAATATTCTGTCTTTCTCATTTTGGGAATTCAAAAGTGGAACCAACCTGCAGATAGCTGGATACTTAATATAAAAGATGGCTTTTATATGAAACTTAACAGCAGGACAGCTGTTTGCATGCATCAGAAATACTGCCAAAACCTAAAGCCCATCTTACACAGATGTCCTTTTTGTCATAACAGCATCAACCCTTTTTCCACGTAGGAAAATCACGTTGCCAGAAAATTTTGTAAGGTGCTATTATTTGAACCAATCTATAGTGTGAAGCTTAGAGATAATGTGAGAATACAATTAAATGCAAACAATGTTTGGAGCAAGGAGAGCTAAAAATATCCAACCAGGAATAAACAAGTTCTCACTTCCAGAGCTTCAAACTGAATTTCTAAAGACAACGATGTATATTCTGACTATACAAAAACGGCATCAGCTATTTTATTTATAGGCAGGTGGAGAGGGCCACATGAGCATAATTCATTAAGTACCTTCAGACAACCTCCTCACACTTTCTGAATTTTAATAAGATAATAGGCATTAGGTGCCAGATAGTGATTAGGTTAAGATAAAGTATTCATGATATAAAGACATTCAACCTTAATATTGTTCCTCTAAGGGGGCACAAGGGACATTAGATATCCTGTAAGAACTTAACACTTATGAGACCGCAGGAGTAGTCTATGAGATACAAAACATACACAAGGCTCAAAATTGCAACCATTTTGGTCGCATATGCCCTTCATAATTTAATCTGTGCAACCTCAAAATATATTTGGGAGCGTTTGTGCAAGTGCATATAATTGTTGTAGGGCGACCTGTTTTAATTTCTCTAAAAGCGTTCACATTTATGTGCCTTCTGTGTGCTGATACGGTGACCGGTCTGCCGTTCTATCAAACGTTACATAACTTTACATTCTTAACTTTAATGCAGATTAAAGGAGCTAACTACCACGGGAAATGCAAAGGGCTGAAGAAGAGAGAAAATGAAATACGGACAGATTTATTTTGTAAACCACCTAAAGTTACAAATAATGGTGCAGGTGATAGCGGTCATGTGGTGAATGTTCCACCAGCCGAAAAGAAGGCGTAACGTACAGTTTTCGGAGAAAATGGTTGACAGACTTCGAGTGACTCCGCTATGAAAATGCACTGTGCTCTATGCACTGCATTCACTTTAAAGCCTCTGGGACAGAGCTTGCAGGTAACAGTAACAGCATTTGCCACCAAATCTACACATTTTAAGCTCGAGAGCTTGGTTAAACACGAAGAGAGTGCCAAACACAAGAAATGCAGGGACAAGTGTGTGGCAAAATGTTCAGGATCATCAGGTTCAATCGTTAAGGCATTTAATCGTCAGGATGCTCTTATAAGGGTCTGCGATAATATCGTAATTATTGTTTTTACGATGTGCGATTTGACATTATCGAGTATAAACCAAACACTTACAGAGAGTGCACGCATACATGATGTGAAGTCTAGTAAATTAGGCTAGTATCATGCGTGCGCATTTAGAGTGCATTTTTTTCACCGCATGATTCATCACTCTATTAAAATGCTTCACAAAATTCAAGATATGGGGGCTTTTCATTTCATATAGTTTATATCACACGAAGAGTGCCGTTTTTTCCCTTCAAAATTAGCATGATTACAAATGTGATATTGATTTTATACAGTTAACAGTTCAATAAACAAGAAGTTAATATTAAGGGACTTATGTTTTAGACACCATATTTCCTGATTTTGCTCTATTTCGACAACAAAAATATTTCCAGACAAAGCCAAAGCAGTTTTGTGTCTCTGAGCAACATGACAGCATTTCGTTTCTGAATGAATCAACTGTTTAAATGATTTGGTTCAATCGCAATGACTCACTTATTAAGAGTGACTTGCTGCCACCTACTGGCATTTTTGATTTCACATCTAAAGTATCTTTAAATTTTTTTTTTTTTTAATATAATTTCAAACACCAGTATTCAACATTATATGTTTACAGTATTAAAACATTACAAATGCATGTGTAACTGCATGTTAAATGCATTCATGTCCTGCATTAAACAGTGTGAAAATGCATCTAAATGCCACTTCAGATGCAGCGTCTGTTTCTCCTCTGCATTGCAAAGATGAATTTTGTTGATACTGATTTAATTTGCTTGATAACAGCCTAAATGTCTTATTATTCTAATTGACTGATTATATGATTATGCAAGAATTTGTCTCAAATGATGATGCATACTTTTGGAAATAAAAAAAAAAATGGCTTAATTGTAAAAATGACGATAAAACCTACAAATCTATTTAAACTTATTGGAAAAGATTAATTTCTATCACTGCTGTGAACTGACCACCACACAGAATATGAAGAATATCAAAGTCAGCTGTCCACGGTAGTCTTTAAGACTACCAGCACAATATCACAGGCTCAGCACAATAACACACTCAGCAAAGTATTGTCTCATAATCGTTATCGATAAAATCCTAGAAAATAGAGATATCATTTTTGTCAGTATCACACAGATTGTCCATGCAAATAAGAGTGAATGTGTGCATATTTTAAATAAAAATATTACTTGCAAACAGTTCAAAATTATTTCCCAACTAGAATTGGACCTAGAATTTCCTTCATGAAAAAAGAGAAAATAAAGTCCCCCCGAATGTTCAAGACATGTTCAAACATACATGCTTTTTATGTTTGTTTCTTTGTTGTATTCCTCATTTGTAAGTCACTTTGGATAACAGCATCTGCTAAGTGAATAAATGTAAACATATTACACAGTCTTCTGGGAGCTCCCCCTTTCCAGAGCTGTGTGAAGCCATAGCAAATGCTATAAACTTTTACATGGCAAATAGACACATTGGGTATATTCAAAAAGCACTGTTCTGTCACCAGAGCCACTAACAGAGTAACGTCTCATTTGATCTCCAGCATGTGAAGAGAGAAAGCCAATGAGACATGCCAGTTCAACCAAGAGCCCAGACACTGTCCCAGGGTTGATACTACTGCATGGATCGTCTGGAATACAGCATTAAGCTTTATATGTCAAACACTTATATAGAACTTTTAAAATGTCATAATGCATCACACTGACATTGATTTAAAAAAAAAAAAAAAAATCAAAGAAATTCAGAAATATACATATAACCTACAATACAAAGGACATGAAATGCCTTCAACTGATAAACTTAGATTTCAATAACCTGCCAGGCAGCATTAAAAAACAGAGGGCTTATGAACAAAATGCATTCTTATAAAGAGTAATTAACAAAAAATGACCTAGTTTCACAGATCAATCCTTTTTGTACATTCAAACATAAATACATTATGGTATTAAATTATATTACGTTTATAATAAATAAAGGAATGCACTTTATCTAATGATTGGTTAAGCATTATCCTATATTTAAATATATTTTCAAGTGTTAAAACTACCTCACAGAGTACGCAAAGTACTGCACATTAATAACTGGAATCTGTATGCTGTAATTTATAAATCCTAAAGGCTTAGCTCCAAAATATGAATCCACATTAATGCATGAGCCATGCAGTCGTGTAATGCAAACTGCTTTGTGAACTCACTATGGACGTGTTCTGTTCGTTTCGGTGGAAACAATGCAGGCAACCACTGGATTCGTTAATGTAATTTCTGTATAATGTTAGATACATAAGGAATGCCATATGTAGTATGTACTTTACATTTATAATGAAGACACGATGCTTCTCGTCGATTTCCAGCGGCGGCAAATCATTTATTAGAGGAAGACGCTTGATAATGCGAACTGACGCTGTTTATAGCGAGCAGCGCCCTCTGTTGGTCAAAACAAACAAACGCCAGAGGCTCTGATAGGCTCATACATTACATTAAAAACGTTTCAATTTTGCTAATATTAGACAGGATTAGAATCTGAATTAGGTTTGTTGCCATCAAAAATTATTTTATTTATAACAGTAGTTAATGAATATTCAAATACAAATTGGTCTATATTTTGCATTATGACGTAAATAAATATTAGAATGCACTTTATCTAATGATGTGTTGAGTTAAAACCATAACTATCTCAAAAAGCACATGGACTACTGCACATTTATAACTGAAATCTTTGTACTGTAATTTAATACCACATGTAGTGCAGAAATGGTGACGGCATAAAAAGGTAACATATAAATATGACAGAATTTACATAGCCTTCTTCACTTGAGTTGTACTGCACAGTGGTAGTATTTCCACTATACAATAAAATGTAAAAAAATAAAAAATAAAAAAAAAATATCCGTTTTAAAAATTATAATTCATTTCTCTACATGAATTAGCCAAACAACACAACATATGCGGTATTCCATACAGTGGTTTCATAAACCATGATGAAAGTACAGTTAATGTCCCATAAAGCTCTAATCACTTAAACGGCTGGAAATGAAGTGCATTCCAAAATGTGTGTCTACCAAATTTGGTTACTAAATCGAAGACATGGCTGTATGGATCAGCGAGTACACGTTTAGTTCTGAACTTGACGCAAATAAAGAGTTTTACACTTACTTAATAATCAACACCTTGTGGATATTTGCCACCTGTATTACTGTTCCCTTGTTTTATGCTATTTTTTTCATCTGGAACCATATGGAAGCAAGTTTGATGGATATCAAATGGAGCTGTCAGTGTGTCACTTTCCATATGCTGAAGCAAACATAAAGGTAAGTGAAGTCTGCTGCGGTTCATTTATTCCATACTGCATTCAGGTCATTTCATTAATTACACATCAATTCATGCAATAGATCAGATCGGAGGGTTATATGTTGTTCAATGGAGACAATGGGCCTAATGAAATAAGACGTGTTTTAGCTCATTCCACTTTTTTATCTTAAGAGGGCATCCTTTATATTTCTGATCTAAGTGTCTTTACACTTGGCAGCCAAGAGTTTTAATGCAGCCGCCTTCCACTAACTGTTTTTTATCTTAACTTACAAAGCTTTTGTCTAATGACCAGCGCTTTATCAAGGCTAAAAATGGAAAGAAACAGGAAAGGAGCTCACAGCAGGCCCATGCAGGGTTTTCCTGTATAATAAACCTGAGCTAAATCAGACAAAGCACCAATGGCAAACCTGATTACTTTGTCTTTGCATGATATATTATTTGTCTGTCTGTATTTTATTTGCCTTCAAACACACACTATGGTTACCTGAAATATTGAAATACAAGAAGTAGCTGTCAGAGTGGGATAATGTAATAAATGCTAGAATGCAAACGGTATGATTTTGCTCACATTGAATTATCTTCAGTTTATTCAACACCCACATCACCTGTCACTGTTGTTACACTTGCTGAGCATGATTTGCCAAACACCATATCGGACAGATTGCATCTCTCTGGTCTGAAAATTTTTGCCTTCACACTGAAGAGCCTCTATACTGGCATGGAGGAAGTGTCAAATTGTGTTTCCAGTTTGAAGATGAAGCTTAAAGGAAACTAGCTTTTGAGGTCGGCAAGCAGCAACATAAGGACAGATGTACTTTACTGAGTGGGAGAAGAACTGATCCTCAGTGCATTTCAAACTGCTTATGTTTATATATAGCCTAGCATACACACACACACACACACACATAAGGGTGATGCCGAAGAAATGAACAAACACCCACCATAGTCTACACTATTAAAGGTATCAAAAGGGGGTTTTCATAGCGATGCCATAGAAGAACCATTTTTGGTTAACCAAAGAACCTTTGGTGGAGTGTAAATGTGAAGAACATTCTAATAGTTAGAACCTGTTATGCAACTGAAAGGTTCTATGGATGTTAAACCACCTTTGTGGAATCATCAGTTAAGAACCTTTATATTTAAAAGTAATGTGAGAAATAGCCTTCATGTTTAACACAACTGGCCCCTTACCTGCTGCTGTAGAAAGAGTTTTCCCTCTGATTTCTGACATAATATGGATGATGATGTTGTTGTTAATAATGAGAAATAAATAGTTGGTTTAAACTGACAGGTTCAGTGTGCTTAGTCCTTCAGGTGCATTGCATATGACATCGATGTAATTTTATACAGCTTCCTGTCAGCATGCCTCTATCTGCCACCACGCTTCTCTCTATACATATTCCTCTTACACTAAGTGACATTGTGTAGTACTCAAAGTACAAGACCTGTCACACTGAGCATCAGTTTGAATGTCTACACAACACAAAGTGCAGCATGGTACAGAAACTGTGGCTTTTTCATCCGTTTTGTTCCTAAAGTAAGTTGTCCAGCTCTTTTCTCTCATAAAGAGTGACAGAACATTTAAAGTTACATCACTGAAAAAATAACTACACATTAGCAGAAAGATGCATGTATTTTAACTACTCAGGAGAGCCATCTGAATTCCATCAAATATTTTTGGAATGACTTGAGTCTATCACAAGCCATCGCTAGAATGACAGAGCTTTAAAGACTTTTCAGTGTGTGCAAAATTAGGTTACGATATGCTTTTACGATAAAAGCATCTGCTGTCTTTTTTTAAGCTATTCTATTTAATCTTTTTGCATTATTTTTTCTTATACAGCTGTTGCAAGGTTTGCTTTTTGTGAATATTTTAGTGAAATATATATGTATATTTAACTATTTTATTCATAATTTTTTGAGCTTTACATAGTGTCTGTCATCCTTATGGTGCTCGTATGCAGACATATCTTGTCCATCATTTCTGTCAGCTCTCAGGCTGTGACTCCCAATAAAATGGCAGTGTCAATAAAAGTCTAAAACACACTGGTGTTGGTGACTTTCCAAATGTACAGTTAAAGAGCTACATCTTCCCATAATCTGCATTGTAACAGTAAAACTAAGCTCTCGTGACCGTGTCATTTCTTAAGACATCAGTGTCTCACCAGTGAAGAGGGCCATTGTGCTTTGGTCTGTCTTCTCTTAGACAGTGCTGGCTGGCTGTCAGAGCGCTGTGTTCCAGAGAATGATTGCACTTGGTTCTCTAACAGACTATGCTGCAGCACTCCATCAGCTACACCATCTGACACATGAACAGGTTTTCATCTGCTTGCTGTAAACTTTTTTTTTGAGGCATTTTATAACCCCCTTTGCTGCTCACACATAACAAATACACTTCCTCAAAAATAACATTTAAAAAAACATCCAAACACAACACCCAAAACAAACAACCAAAAAAAAGTCATCCAAGAAAACCGTCAAAAAAAAAAAAAAAAAATCCACCCAAATTGATAGGTCTAAACACCTCCACATATTGTTCAACTTGCATACATCAACCAACTCAAGTCTTTTTTTATTTGTTACCTTTATTAACAACATACTGCATTTCAGATAAAAGAATGGAAGAACAAAAGAGTATTTATTTTCTCTTGAAGTATAAACTCAGTGGGCCTATTCTCTTCCAGCAATGACAGCACTCCCATCAGGTGGGTGTAATGATGCAATACATCATCAAAACGCAAAGAAAAAAATATAAGCAGCCACAACATCTACCTAAAAAAAGAGCAAAGTTATAGAACAGCAACAAACAAATGGTCAACATCATTATGGTTTTCAAAGCTTCAATTTCTTCTGATGTAGTCAGCATGTTCATTGCAAGGACTTAAAGTTTCACCAAAAATCATGATATTGTAGACATGTATAAAATTTTTCTGCCCAAAAGTATATTTACATTTTCATTAACCATTCAAAAAACCTTTCAGAGAACAGTTCTTAATATTCACTTTTTTCTTAGTCTGAAGAACATTTTAATAATCTAAAGAACCTTTTTTCCACTATAAAGAACATTTTGTGGAATGGAAAGATTCCATGGATGTTAAAGGGATACTTCACCCCAAAATGAAAATTTTGTCATTAATCACTTACCCCCATGTCGTTCCAAACCTGTAAAAGATACATTAGTCTTCAGAACACAATTTAAGATATTTTGGATGAAAACCGGGAGACCTGTGACTGTCCCATAGACTGCCAAGTAAATAACAGTGTCAAGGTCCAGAAGTCGTCATCAGAATACTCCATCTGCCATCAGACGTGCAATCTGGGTTATATGAAGCGACGGGAACACTTTTTGTAAGCGAAGAAAACAAAAATAATGACTTTATTCAATAATTCCTTTTTCAAGGTTTCTGCTTTCTTTCAAATAAAAGCTAAATACATGTAGAAACAGTGCATCCTTGTGGCACGGATGATACAGAAGAGCATACGCAGCATACGGTGATATGGACAGACAGAGGAGACCATTGACAAAGAAATTGTTAAATAAAGTCGTTATTTTTGTTTTTTTCGCTTACAAAAAGTATTCTTGTCGCTTCATATAACCCAGATTGCACGTCTGATGGCAGATGGAGTGTTCTGAACAGGACTTTCATACTTTTTATGGACCTTGACACTGTTATTTACTTAGCAGTCTATGGGACAGTCACAGGCCTCCTGGTTTTCATCCAAAATATCTTAAAATGTGTTCCAAAGAAGAATGTAGCTTTTACGGGTTTGGAACGACATGGGGGTAAGTGATTAATGACAAAATTTTTATTTTGGGGTGGAGTATCCCTTTAATAGCTCTTATGGAACAATCAACACCAATTAAGACCTTGTATTTTTAATATAAGTGTAGCAGAATGTCCAAGCTGTTATTTTCATGACAGTGCAAGTGAATTGGGTCCAGTGACATTTCATTGTGAGTAAGAGCCATTTTATTTTCCAAATATTTTCTTCAGTTTCTTTCAGAAAATACCTTTCTTTTCTAGGACCTTTCTTTGAATATTTCCAGTACAAGATCCTACTGGAAAAAATTTTAAACAATCAGCACAGAAACATCACATGGCATGTGTATTTTCACTAACCATCTATTAATGAAGGACATCTGCAAATACATATTGGAAACAATATTCGTTCTTATTTTCATAAAACATGCATAACCAGCATACGTAAGGACACTCGAAACAGGACCACTTCAAGAGCTGAAAGGTGGCTTTGAAGAGAATGACTTTATGGTTACTAAGAAAAGAAATTAAGATACGGCTTTTTAAATCCTCTAATGTTTGAGATTAAAATAATTTAAAGGTTCTCGAATCTCAACTGCCTGTGAACAATTAACATAATTTTCTTAATTTTGTCAAAGCATTTACAGCTTTGGTTTATGGTGCCGTTAAGACATTAGTCTGAATGGCTTTCTCAGTAATGGCAGCATAGCAACATTCTACAAAACCATAAGTGAATGTGCAATTCATCCAGGCAGTCTAATATAACGTGATCTAATCAGCTTGATGTCTTTAATAAGCATTCAACAAACTGAGTTTATTCAAACCTTTTTAAAGGAATCGTTCACCCCAAATACTTCGTCATTATTCCCTCACCCTCATGTCGTTTCAAACCTGAATGACGACTTTATGTTTTACAGAACAACATGACTAATTAATCACAGAATTAATTTTAGGTGTAAACTATCACTTTAAGTTATCTGCAACACTGCAAACATTCACAATGGATACTTCACAGTATAAGAGGGTCATTACACTTAAAGAACCTCATGATTTTAGTTTTCACAAGCTTAGTATTAATTATCTCATTAAGCCTGATATAACTCAGAAGTGATATAGATAATGACAAATTCATTTGCAATGCCAAACAACCATAATATGAACAATCTTTCATTCTTAAAATAAGATTAAGAAATTAAGATTTGTTGACAAGAGCATTACGAATGAACAGCAGTGACCAAATGATACTCAGAGAGAAAAAAAAATTATTGTTAAGAAATGCATCAAGTAATATGAAAGTCAAACTTTTGACCTGCTAAATGTATGCATGCCACAGAACAAAACCTAACAGCAGCTGTGGGCAGTTATGATTTATTTTGTGTTTTGTGCTATGTTATGAAAAAACAATATTCTAACTCTCATAGTATGGCAATGAACATTTTGGGAGTGTGATCCCGGTGTAACGATAAGTAACATTTAAAAGCTATTCCCTCCGAATGCAAGTCTCCTCTTCTTTTTTTTTTTTTTTTTTTTTTTTTATTAAAACCTGAAGTTGTGGGTTCTAACATGAAGATACACAACATGCACAAAAGAATGACAGAATATGAGGTTTATCTGCTGTGGTGCTTACAAAAACTTATAATATGAGCAAAACAGCCATCAATGGTCAATGGTTAAAAGGGAAGGGTAATTTGCAGTTTTAGTATTTGTGAAATGAACATCAAAATCTAATCAGCCTTGTCATAGAGAATACAAAAAGGTTAAAGAAAAGGTAAATAACATTTGATTTGGTTAATGTTGGCATCCAGCTTGATTTTAATGTCCTCATTGTCATCCCACTCATCATAAATACCAAAACTCTAAAAGAATCAATTAAACAAAGGCACATTCAGCCAAGGTCACAAACCGGCTGCTATTTTGCATGTAAATTGATAAAAACAAAATGTAAATTTTATGCATTAGAGCAAATACATAAAAGAAAAACATTCAAAACATTGACAATAGTTAATTCCAGCAAGTTTCAAGATTTGCAAAAACAGACTTAAAACAGTAAACTACTATACATCTATTTAGTAATCACTGTCAAACTCATAATGACCTTCACCAGTACATAAGTGAGAAAAACAATGAGTCTGTTTTATGAATACTTAGTGTCATGTTCCAAGTTCCTCAGTCTATGGCGACTGCACGCCCCCCAAACCACTGGAAGTTTTCAATCCGGGGTGGTTGATTGAATTAAAATCAATGACAATCCTGCCTTGCTTTGGCTGGAATTGCCTGTAGGACAGAAATAAGAACAGAAAATATTACTGAAACAACCAAATAAAACCTAAGTAGTTTGTCACTCTAGTCAAAACTGAGCCCTCCTTTTAAAATACCTTGAGAAAAGTGAGAGAAAGAGAATTCACTCCTTGTCCTCATTGTTCAAGTTGTCACACCAGTAATTCACCTCAGCACACTGGAGTTGAGGAAACCAATTACATACTAGACCTCATGAGAGAACACAAGCAGTAACCCTTCCATAAGGCAATCCCAGCAGGGACCAAGACTCCTACTTCTCATGAGAAAATACACTGCCAAGAAGAACCAAACCAGCAGGTGGTAAACTCCCTATTTTCCCACTTATAGCCATGTCTTCTGCGACTGCTCCCTGCTTTTCCTTTTATTTTTCCCTCTTTTTAATTCACTTTCTAACCCACTCCTTTTACTCTTTATTCTTTTATTAATCCCTCCCTCAGTGTGAGATGAGCTGGATGTAGCGAAAATCTATCCCTCATCATCCAACCTCTATAACAACAGAGGCTAATACAAATAAAATCTCTACTGACTGCAAAAGTATTCAAAGTCTTTATCCACAAACAACCACAAAGCTTTGTCTCTCGCTCCCCATGTACCTTAATGCAAAGCCAGCTTCAGCTGATGCCTGAGCAAATCAATTCATCATCTCATTCAGAATTCAGAATGCAGAATTCTGCACAGCAATGGTGAGGTTTCAAGAACACCTCTGTCCATCCTTCATTTCCTCTTCATGTGCCACTCAAAAAAAAAAAAAAAAAAAAAAAAAACACACAGTCTACTACTGCAGTTCACTGTTAGAATGCAAGTTAAGTCTAAATCTTTCATTGGGAACACACACAAGCAAGCGCATTGCTACTGAAACATTTTTTCCACAGGTCAAAACTGTGTACATTAAATAAGAAAATGGAAATATTATGATCATGCAAGACTATGCAGCTAACCAAAAAAAAAAAAAAAAAAAAAAAAAAAAAAAAAAACACACACACACACACACACACACACAGAAAGACAGATGGAAATAAATGCTTATATAGAGCCTTGAATGCCCAAATGTAGCAAATAATAGTAGTAGGATTGTTGGTAACACTTTAGAATAAGGTTCCATTAGGTAATGTTAGTTAACTACTTTAGTTAACATGAACTAAGCAAGAACAATCTTTCTACAGCATTTATTAATCTTATTTAATGCTAATTTCATAATTTAGCAATGCATTATTCAAATCAAAAGTTGTGCTTGTTAACATTAGTTAATGCACTGTGAATTAGCATGAACTAACAATGAATAACTTTATTTTCATTAACATTAACAAAGATGAATAAATACGGTAATAAATGTATTGTTCATGTTAATTATTACATTAACTAACATTAACTAATGGAACCTTATTCTAAAGTGTTACCGGATTGTTAAACTGTTGTATAGTGAAATCCCTGCAGTCATGATAGTTTCAAATGGATTTTAATACGAGCTTCATTAAATATCTTATGGCTCTGCAATCAAAGAGCTGAAGCCATGGAAATGGAGAGATCCAGCAGGACAAATTCATAGTAATGCTGGAAGTACTGGAGAACAGCCTTCAAAAAGCGGCAGCAGGGGAATTAACCTTGCTACCCTCAAAGACAGGCAAGAGGCATGAAAGTATCTTCAAGGATTTCCTGATTCTCATCTTCAGGCGGATCTACTCCTTTTGTCTCCTCAGGCTCATGTCCCCCTAGTCCTATTTGATCTGACTCTGATGAAAGGCTTCAGAGTATATTTACCGTGCATCTATATATAGTGTGTACATACAACTGGGGAGAGGAGATTTCCGTCCTGTCCGCTCTTGCTGTGGTTCCCGCTGACTCTCTCTAACATAAAGAGGACCGTGTCTGGACTGCAAACCCCACAGAGAGTGCAGTTAAGTTTTCAGTTAACCCTGTATCTCATTAAAAAAAAAAAAGTGAAGGACTTCTTCACTCACATTATGTATGTCTCAGAGTGTTAAATGTTTGCGATTACATTTTGCTCTTTTAGTCCCAGTGCTCTTGGACTTTATCCTGACATCTAACTCAATCTGTGGGCAATATGACCAAAATCTTATTTCACAATATGGGAGATTTTTTTCATGACAACAATATACATCAAAACATACTTATTAAATATAAGAAAATTATATAAAAAAAATTTTTTTACAAAATGGCAAATACAACAGAACAAGGATCCAAATTTAATAAACTAAGTTTTTGAGCTACAATGGGTTCAACAGCAAGAACTACTACAGAAATAATCAGATGTAAAAAATAAAACTCTGCATAGTCTTCACTGGAATAATTAATCTCATTCTTAGTCAAGTTATTTAGTCAAAAGTAGTGAGTGAATGTTTTTTTGTTATTGATTAACATTAATGACAAGACAGCAGCAGGTTTTTATGCTGCTATCACTTTAAAGAGATGAACTAAAAATGAACATTCTACCATCATTTCCTTACCTTCAAGTTGTTCCAAACCATTAAGAATTTCTTTCGGTGCCACTTTATATTAGGCAGCCTTAAAGGGATACTTCACCCCAAAATAAAAATGTTGTCATTAATCACTTACCCCCATGTTGTTCCAAACCCGTAAAAGCTTAGTTCGTCTTTGGAACACAATTTAAGAAATTTTGGATGAAAACCGGCAGGCTTGTGACTGTCCCATGGACAGCCAAGTAAATCACAATTAGTCATACAAAAAGTGTTCCATGTCTGATGGCAGATGGAATATTCTGACGATGACTTTCATACCTTTATGGACCTTGACACTTATTTACTTGGCAGTCTATGGGACAGTCACAGGCCTCCCGGTTTTCATCCCTAATATCTTAAATTGTGTTCCAAAGATGAACAAAGCTTTTACGGGTTTGGAACGACATGGGGGGTAAGTGATTAATGACAATTTTTTTTATTTTGGGGTGAAGTGTCCCTTTAACTACTATGTACTTACATAAAAAAATAAATACAATGTATTTATTGTGTTCATATTGTATAGCAAAACACTTTTGCTGCTATTGAGGGGGGATATGGGTAAGGTTGGGGACAGGTTTGATTATATGGGTAGGTTTAAGGTTGGGTTAAGGTGTAAGGCAGGGACAGGCAACGTCAGTCCTGGAGTGCCACTGTCCTGCAGAGTTTAGCTCTAACCATAATCAAACACACCTGAACAAGCTAATCAAGGTCTTCAGGATTACTAAGGCAACAGACAAGTGAGACTTTTTTTCAGGGTTGGAGCTAAACTCTGCAGGACATCCGAACTCCAGGACTGACGTTGCCTACCCCTGGTGTAAGGGATGGGTCAACAGTGTAATTATAAATGAGAAATTAATTACAGATGTAATTACATGCAGGTATTTTTTAAAATATAAGTACAATGTAAAACATATGCATATAATAAGTGCTTTGTATACAGTGATTAATTTAAATGCTAGAACATAGTAGTTAAAGTCACCTAATATAAAGTGGGATCTTTCTTTTTTCTGCTGAACACAAAAGAGGATATTCTGAAGAATGTTCTTCCACAAAATAAACAATGGAAGTCAATGGGTACCATCAACTGTTCGGTTACCCACATTCTTCAAAATGTCTTTTATGTTGTGTTACGCTTTGATTTCCTATGGAGTACGAGGCATACTCAGACTTGTGCACAGTGCTAACTCATTTTTCCCCAAGCGTCTATTTTCGAAGGCTCACAGCAGCTTTTTGAGGCTTCAGGTCACACATACACCCAACACATCTGAGGGTCGGTTCCGTTACAGCCTTGACTGTACAATCGTTCGGGCCAGTCAGAACCGACAGGAATGCAAATGAAGCTACTTAATTTCCAAGCCACACACCAACCCCTTACTAAGGTCAGACTCGAGATACTCACTTGTACGTGATGCCCGCCAAGTTAAGAAGCCGTCTGGAGGCAGTCATTTCTGGAGTGTCATGGTACTTGTCTGACAAATAGATCACATCCTTTATACCTGTAAGGCAAAAACAGCAAAAGGATAGTGTGGGTCATACAAAAGCACACTTGTGCACACACACAAACAAACAGACAGAGAAATTTAAACAAACAGGCCCAAGGAGAACAGGGACCCAAAATAGCCTGTTAGGAAAGAACAAGAGCTTGTGCTCGGGGAGAAGGAAGGGAAGTCGATAACTTGTCGCTGCAGGCTCAAACCAATATCAACCAATCCCAACTGAGACTAAATCTGCCCTGCTGGCATCTTTAAAACACGTGGTGCATTTGGCAGCACCCCCACGCATCCTGCTGACTACTCACAAGCGGCCCACATGAGGAGACTCTATAAAGGGCCCCGTTAGCCAAGCTTTACAAAGAAATGTGAGGAATCTGGTGAAACCACTTAGACTCCACTCTCGCCCTTAACGCTTTCAGAGGTGAAAAGAGAAGTCCAACATTGCCAATGGTTGCTGCAATCGCTGATGAATATACCATAGAGAAACACATCCACCCCCCAAAACACACAGCATCTCCATCATGTTCTTTTATCTTCACAAGAGGAGAGAAGTGCTCTGATCGAAGGCAAAATGACTTGCACAGAGTGAATTCCACCTGTCATTAAAGGCT
This sequence comes from Cyprinus carpio, assembly GCF_018340385.1. NCBI lineage: Eukaryota > Metazoa > Chordata > Actinopteri > Cypriniformes > Cyprinidae > Cyprinus > Cyprinus carpio. Next base: position 11,241,601 of record NC_056597.1, read on the forward strand.
GTCATTACAAGCATGGGGCCTCTCCACGGTATTACTTGAACAATTTTTGAGAGGGAACAGATGAAATTACCATGGAATAGCCTGGCTATGCCATCTTAAAACCATTTTGGTGGTGACATTTTATGGTGCAGCGGGGGAAAAAAAAGACTTTGTATATCCAAGTCTCAACGGGCTATTTAAAATAATAAGCAAACACCCAATCGTGTCCATACAAAAAAAAAAAAATGTAATTTTTTTTTTTTTAAAAAAAAAGTTAAAACGGTTCCAACTAAAGTCTGACGTGATCCATAAAGAAAACGTCCAAAAAAAAAATAGCAGTAGTGTTTCAATGTAAATATGTCTTTCCATGAAAAGAACATGAGAATAAGCATCAGAGCTGCTCAAAAATACTTCCAAGACGACAAGCTGTCCAACAGAAGGGAAGGCTCTGATGGAAGGTGGAGCAGAACTCTGGAGATACTACATTTCCAGAATGCTCTCTGGAGATGAGGTGACAGTACAGTCCCTCAGTCCCTCCAAAAACAGTCACAGGAAGTGACAAGATGGCAGCTGCTTGGGAACTGAACACTTTAATTCCTCAGAGAGAGGAGAGGCTCTAAAGCAGTGCTTCTGAAACTGCCGTCTCCGGCACCGAGGTGCCAAAGTGCAGGGGGGACATCAACATGGGAGCCAGAGAAAGTGAAAATGATTTGGTGTCATTTCATTCTGTGAGATTGAGGGATGGACACATTTGAACGGCATTCGAAAAGAGCAGTAACACTTTCTCGCTGGAGGAATAGCTACTGAATTAGATACGGGGGGGCATAATATCTGGGGTCTTCACTTTCTTGATGCCCCCCCATCTCATGTACTGTGAAAAAATTACACAAAGAAAAAAGAAATGGAGAAAGTAGACGGGAAGAGCTCTCATTTTAGTACAAGAACAGTTGTCAAATGACCGACACAGCACACATTTAAGCAGGAATAGGATCAAGGCAAATGAAAGCAGTGTCGCTGGCAGAAAAAATGTGTACCGATGGCACCAAAATACTGGAAAAACCTTCATTTTAATAAATCCCTCTGGTTATAATTAAATAATGTTACAGTTTTTCTATTAGAGAAGCACAGGCTGGCAATATCAAAAGGTTTACCATGCACAAATAAACAAGATACAGCCTGGTTGCCTTTATAAGAGAATCAGGGTGGATTCGTATTCCAAGTCCACTAATATTCCCCTTTATCCTCATGTTTTTTCCATGCAGAGGCTTTTCTGTTCCCTCATATCATGGGGCTTTACAACTTCTAGTAAACAAACATGGTCATAACACCTTCAAAATGAACAAACAGCGACGACACCCCTGACTCAATTCTTTTAAACTCAGCATTCAAACATTAAACATCCGCTTTGTTCAGCTCCATCTGATTGGCATCATCAGAGGGTGTTTTTAATGAGGTCGGACGTTCATTTTTAGCCGCGTTTTGCTGCATCCTATAGAGCGCGAGGAGACGAAAGAGAGAGAAAGTGCTGTGTGTGTTCCTTAATGATGCCAGAACATTGAGAGGAAGCTGACACCCCACTGAGAGATGGGCCAGGGCAAGGCCAAGCATCATGAAGATCAGACAGCATCGGAGCGTGTGTCGTGCTATCTTCAGCACACAGCTTCAGTGGGCTTTGCCACAAGAGTACATGGAGGGGGATCAGGAAAAGCAAACCAAAGAAAGAGAGAGAGAGAAGATGAGGACAAAAAGACTTGGAGGGGAGGAGAGAGACTAGGGATGGGGGTGTTAAGAGAGTTCAACAGATAAGAAGAGATTGAAAATAACAGCAGAACAGGGTTTGGAGAAGGAAAAATAAGAGGAAGACAACCTGTCACCATGTAGGCTGAATCTAACCAGCTAAGAAGGCTCACAAAGAAGATGGCTGCTCAAAGTGACGCCCACTGCAGGTTCTCAGTATGGAAGGGTGACCATCGAGAACCTCTGTTTCCTCCTGTCTCATCCGTCATTTCATCTGCAGCCACATCAGCACTGGAACAAAGGCTCAAATATCTGAGCAGAAACGCTGATCCTGATGTGTGTGAAGTGCAGAGACGGAACTGAATAAACGTATAATGCTTGCTATGCACTCTAATAGAGGTGAAAGGGTTGCAAAAAAAAAAAAAAAAAAAAAAAAAACCTTTGACGCTCAGGTCTGTACTACGTTTCATTTTGTGCCTTTCTCAGAAAATATAAATTTGAAATGTGTTTGAAAAGGAAAGTGATAGCTTTCAAGCATAACTGCATTAATTCTTGGTGTCACTAAATCGTGGTACTGTTCGCAAGAAGACAAAGAAAGCAAACAGATGTAACAATGAACGAAAAACTAATTATTCAATATATCTCTGACTATACTTGAGGCATATAAGTAGAAGGCGGAAGTCGGACTGCGTGAACAATCAACAGGAACAGTTAGAGAGCACATGTACGTTCTTAGTCACACTTAGAGTCACACATGCGAGACAAAGCCAGTTAAGAGCTCAGAGATTGCATTTCATCAACTTAAAGAAACGCTTAAAGAGGGTAAACAAATCTTTTATTCAAATTATTTCTCACTGGAGCAGTGTTGGTGCTAGTATTGAAATGTCTTTGCTTTAAATGCGTCGCTGGTGTACACTGCTATTGCGTCAAAGCATTTTGACAGAGAAAATAGGACTGTTGATATGTTCCCGATAGAGTACATTTAACAGCATTGTGCATTTTACGGTGACAACTAACAAAAAACATGAAACTAGTAATGGCAAAAGCATATCTGCACCAAGTTTGAATGGTAGATGTAATACAAACTTGTTTCCGTGACAGATTTATTCAAACACTTTAAATAATGAAAACAACAGAATATTTATTATAGTACATATATTTGGCAAAATTCCCCTCCCTAGCCAACTGATAAGTATATAGACACTGAATGGTTTTCCTGAGATAAAAAACAAAGTGTTATGTGACATTGTTTACAAGCTGTTTTAATGATGTCTTTCCGTGATACATTTCAGTAAGTTGCACTGTTTCTTTCATCATACCTTCTGATAATATTTCATGTTTATTTTGAGCTATATAACTAGTAGTAACTAGGAAGAGAAAATTGGTTCACTTGACGCTTGCACCATGGCAGATCCTTCACTCCACATTACAGAGCATCAAAACCACGTTTATTGTTTGCATTTAAATGATACAATTTACAGAATTTGAAAGCTGAGACTTTGTTTTATATTAAAAGTTACAAAGCAAAAAGCTTTTTATGATTACTGGATGGCAGATCCGTATTAAATAATGTTTATTGAAATTAGACATAACATTGGAGAAACGCTAATTAAAGGTCACTGTTTTGGTCAATGATTTTGGCCCTCCAAAACTATTTCATCTAAATAATAAATTGCTGAAATTTTGGTGCACCACCAATTCCTTGTATTAATGCACTAATGCCTGCTTACAAAATGAATTTCAAACAGTGAAAATAAAAGTGTTGATAAATAAACCAACATGCACATCATGAAAGACACACACACACAGTCAGAAACAAGTTCAGACACGCTCTCACCTGCTTGAATAATGAGTTTGGCGCACTCGTTGCAGGGGAAGAGCGCTACATACATGGTGCAACCCTTGACATCTGCCGAGTTCTTATTCATAATGGCGTTCAGCTCTGCGTGACACACTGCAACAAAACATGAAAAACCTGTTAGAAATGTTCAGAGTTCACGAACACACATACGTGCAGCACAGAAGCTACGATTAATATCTTTGCTTCACAACAAACTTGGATTGAGCTTTCTTGGCTTGTCAACATTGTACCACTTCACCACAAAAAGACTCCAGTCACCAGTTCACTGTTAAAAAGGAAAAAGATTTCAAAGCATGAGTCTGAACAGATGTCAGCTCTCCACAACATCACCCAGAAAAAGCCCCGTCTAATCACTCACTCTGCTCGCCTTAATTACGGAGAATGAATTGGCCCATCAGCGGTGGCACATTACCATTGCACCACGAAACACCAGCCTGACACGTTTATTTTGGCAGAGCTTCAGCACAAAGCAGAGAAAGAGAGAGAGGGCATGTAGTTATGATGGAAGAGAGACGTCAATAATTCACACAGATACACAGACTCATTTTGTGTTTTAACTGGAAGCAGACACACACACAGACACACAATTGAGAGTGAGTGCATGATGATGATGATGATGGAGTACGATCAACTGTGTGATCATAGGAAGGAGGGACTGAGCTCAAATCAATTCTAACATTTATTGCATGTATATTAATCTAACTGGAATGTCAAATATTTAAAGGTAGTGAAACATTTTCAGGATAAACAATCAGTGGGTAAATATCGCAGACGATTATGCTTAATAAATCAAGAGAAGCAGAAGTCATGATCACGATTAAAATTCAACTAATCTTACAGCCCTATCTGAATATAGAACCAACACTGAACTGACTTAAGCTAAATAAAAACACTACTGTCTTTCAGAGCTGATGTACAACAGAATCAGACCAATTTTCATAACTGATTCTGCTATTTCCTGTTTATCAATGTGAAGCTGCTTTGACACAATCTGTGTTGTATAAAGTGCTATGGAAATAAAGATGACTTGTTAAATCAGCTGCAGCAAAAAAAGCACAATATTAACCAACATATTTCTCTCGTTGCAGCATATGTCTCACATTTTGAGAATAAAGCAGCATTGTGTTTACAGGGCAAAAATCAAGTTGGCCACTAAATGTGATACTTAGTATTTCAGCACCCTCTGGTGGCACAGTACTGTACAGAACCTTCATAAAGCTAGAAACACTGCAACTATTGCTCTTACTTGGATGCTTGGGCTTAAAGGTTTTCTCAAATCTGCAAAAGTGTTAAGCAGTTGTCATCCATTCCAAATTTCACAATTGTGACAGCCCTAGCTGTAATGTTGTGACACTGTTTCACTCCACTTGGGCATGAGTTCTTTTTTTATTATTATTATACATAACCAGCAAGACTAAGCAATTACCTACTGTAGAACACCCTTGCGACTACATAGCAACATGCTACACTGGGGGTGAGGGGGGGGGGTAATATAATAATCAAATTAGCATACAGATTACAAAAGAGAGAATCCAAACTATGATCCTTAAGACTACGAGGGACATCCTACCGACTATAAATGGTTTACCTTTATTGTGCCACGTTTGTGCATTGAGAGAGACAGAGATATGCCGAATGAATCCTTTGAATAGAATTAATGTACCGTCACTCTGCATGAAATTGAACTCTATGCCTGAGCAAGCCACAAATGCAAATAAGATTTATTTTTGGGATTTTTATATTCATAAATCGTATCAGGTATGTGTGATTTTACACTAAATACTTTCTACAAAATGCATTCATTAGTGCCAAATATATGGGTTGTAATACCAAAGCTTTATAGGAACAAGGTGCAGGCAGTAGGTGCAGTAGGAAGAACTTGGAAAGCAATCCCATAAAGCTTAAGCCTGATAGAACTGCAAATTTAAACTTCTTTTTAAAATAAAACAATCGACAGTATTCTGACATTAACGTAAATTGTTCTTTCAACGCCCAAACTAAAGTTCAAAAAAATGAAAACAAAAAAACACAAAACTTTCAAAAACTTGTCTGCTGAACCAAGCCCAAACTAATTTTCTGCATTCAATTTAAATTTTGGGTCACTTTGTGGGGTCCAACTCAGTTGGCTTTGTTTAAAAAAAATATGTAAAAAAAAATCTTCCCAACCCTGACCACTGATAACAGAAACAAGGGTGAAATACAAGTCACGAACAGTTCAGAGGATCATCTAAGTGCCAGACTGATAAATCCTCTCCAAGGTTTCACACCTTCCCTTTGGCAGTACGACCCATTCAAAGTCACGAGTTGGCATATGCCGCCTTTAGGAACGCCAGCTCCAGCTCATTTCCATTTCTCACACTAATAGCTGCCACAAAGTGACCTTGACCATTCCCTCACTCAGCAGCTCCGCCTTTATCTCTCCCATCAGCCCCATGCAGGTGAAAACGAATCCGCTATGTGCTCAAGAGAGCATACACCTCACCACACTGCGTTAACAGACACCATGTGCTGCGTTGACAGAGCCTGAAATCAAAAAAAGCCTTTTCTGCGAGTGTTTAATGTAAGTGTGTATTGACCTGTCGGTGTCAAACAGAGGCAGAGTGACTGATAATTATGAGTAAATGCTTGCTGCAGTTTAAAAGTCAAGAACCCGGGGGTCAAATGCAAAACTCACCATAGGGGTATTTGGTGTCCAGCTTGTTATCAGCACTGCGAGACCAGGGCAGCAGGTCATCGTCACAACCGTTGGGCATGCCATTGTAGCCAATACCCACAATCTTGTTTTCTTGATTCACAATACAGGCACCAACCTGAAATGATATTGAAAAAAAAGCTTATTTTGCTAAGATCAATCACAATGAAGACAGCCTAGAGGCATAAGCCTGGTATTAGAGAAAAAAAAAAAACATTCACGGTCTAGTGAGTCAAATAATCAGTCAAACTACACTTTTCATTCCACTGATGATTTCCATTCATACACATGCAAATGCAGAAGCTCAAACGCAAGCTTATGCGAATGTTCCAAAGTTCAAGTTTGTTGAAAATTGGTGCAAATTCATATCATGTGAAGACAGGTGACCAATAAAATATCAATGCATCAAGTTGTTACTTTATTTGAATTAAAAAAAAAAAAAAAAAAAAGTGAGCTTTAACCCTGCAGGATGCACCGTTGCAGCAAAGTGGAGTAGATTAATATTCTTCTTACATTCTGGATGTATTGTGTATTGAATGACACTTTTTAAAAAAGACATTGCAGAGTGTGACATCACATTGTGACCGTTCCAGCGTTTTAACTACATCTAAAATTTCCATCCAACTGGAGTACAGTTTTTAAACTAATAAACTTGCATGCATATTTGTCAGTCAGACACAAATGATACAAGAATGAGATTTATATAAGATTACAAGTAAACCATATGTGTTTAAAATATTTAAATACATAACAACCAGGTTTATACATGTCATCAATAAATCCAGTGATCTTTTATTAGTATTATTTGTAAACCATATCATATTTTAACTAACTGAATCTTGCTTATTCCATATTTTGAACCATATTCAGATTTAACAGATTTTTTTTCACAATGAAAAGATGTATGCACATTCTAAGGTTTCTGAATAAACCACAAATCTAATTTAAATAAATACAACAGATGTAAACACTTCAACTATGCCACAATATTTTTTTAAGGTGTTAAGACTATTCTAGTTCCAATAAAATCTTAATTTTTTACTTTTTGTAACAAGATACACCACATTAAAAACACAACACTTGTGGCAGGATGTTAAAAAAAAAGACGCTAAGAGACTGATCTGAAGTCAAGAACCTGACCTGATGGATTACTGTATGTTCCAGCAAGACCCATCAAATTCATCTGATGCAACACAGGTCAGCAGAGGAGGAAAGCAAAAGGGTTTCCTGAGACGACAGATCGCTGTCAACAAAGTTCAGTCAGCATGAGTGAGCGGGGAGAAGGCTGACAGCACCCGCATTCTTGAGTTAACCAAAACTCTTGTGTCTTAGATATGCAATCCTGCTCTGTGCCTTTAGGAGCAATAACGGCTGCATGCATGAGCTGACCGAGGATCATGCTTGACTGAACTTCAATATTGCACTTAAATATCGGGAGTGTTTATGTCAGCCAGGAGGTCGCCGCACAGCAGGGGATCTCTGAAACCAGAATACGTTCTTACAGTACATGGAGCGGATAAGAGGCTTGTGTCCTTTGATCAAAAGAAGCTGTAGGGTGTTTGGAGTTCTTTATGGTACTATAAGCCGTTTAGAGCTTCTCCAAGCTAATATTAATTGTAACAAAATGGTTTTAATAGAAAGAAATTAAGATCAAGGTATTGAAAAGATTACAAAAGATGTCTATATTGATTGTAATTTCAGCACATTTTCAGACTGATGCATGGTCAACAAATCAACCCACATTTCAATCTAGCAGGACTGCAGGCAATCAATATCTGGTACCTGAGAACTGGGGTCCTTGCTCCGCTGCGCTGATAAGAAGGCAACAGCCATGAAATACTCAGGCCACTCCAGGTAGTCCTGTCTCTTCTTTGTCAAACCTTCACTGTGTGTTCTGATGGATGGGTTGAAAGAATGAATTCAATAAGGAAAAAAATCTAAACACCTGTTGTCATCAAAGCACACAAATAGTAATTTTTTTCACATTTTGTTATGTGGCATTATTGTGTTAAACTGCTTTAAATTACTTTTTTTCACATAAATCTACAGCCCACCCACCATAATGACAAAGCAAAAAACAGATTGATCACAACTTTGCAAATTTATTAAAAAGGAAACACTAACAAAATGACATTGCACAAGTCTTTCATACCCTTTGCTTTGACACTTAATTTAGATCCGGAGCATTCCAGTTTCACTGAATCATCTTTGAAATGTTTCTATACTCCGACTGGAGTTAACCTGTGGCAAATTCAGTTTGAATGGACATGATTTGGAAAGGCACACACACCTGTCTATATAAAGTTTAACAGCTGAAATGGATGTCAGAGAAAAAACTAAGCCATGAGGTCAAAGGAATGGCCTGCAGAGCTGAGAGACAGGATTGTGTTGAGACAGATCTGGTGAAGACTAAAAAAAAGGTCTGCTGTGTTGAAGGTTCACAGGAGCATTTGGCCTCCATAATCCTTAATGGATGAAGTTTGAAACAATCAGAACTCTTCTTAGATCTAGCTTTCTGGTCAAACTGAGCAATCGAAGGATAAGGGTCTCTGAGACACTGATGGTCACTTTGGTTGAGCTCCATGATCTTATACACAGATGGGAGAAACTTACAGAAGGACAAACATGACTGCGACACTCCACCAATCTGGGCTTGATGGCAAAGTGACAAAACTCTTTGTGAAAAAAAAAAAAAAAAAAAAAAAAAAAAAAAAAAAGAGTCCTTATTCATGTCTAAAGGGAAACCAAGCACTGCTTAGCACCTGCATAATACCAGCCCAACGGTGAAGCATGGTGGCAGCAGCATCCTGCAGTGGGGGTGTTTTTCAGCGGCAGGGACTGGGGAAGTGATCAGAGAAGACGGAAAGATGAATGCAGCTAAATACTGAGATATCCTTAATGAAAACCTGGTTCAGAGCGCACAAAACCTCAGACTGGGCTGAAAGTTCACCTTCCAACATGACAATCACTTTACGCACACAGCAAGACAATGCAGCAGTGGCTTAGGGACGACTCTATGTACATCCTCGAGTGGCCCAGCCAGAGCTGGGACCTGGAACCAATCAGACATCTTTGGAGGAACCTATAAATGGCTGTCCACTGATGGTCCCCAGCCAACCTGACAGAGCTTGAGATGATCTAAAGAGAAGAATGGTAAAAAATAAAAAATAAAAGGCAGATGTGCAAAGCTTGTTGCATCATACCCCAAAAGACCTGAGGCTGTAATTGTACTTCAGCTAAGTTTTGAGTTAAGGGTATGAAGACTTGTGCAATGTCATTTTGTCAAGTTGTGATAAATCCAGTTTTTGCTTTGTCATTATGGTGAGTGGGGTGTAGATTTACGTAAAAAAAAAAAAAGTAATTTAAAGCAGTTTAACGTAACGCTTGGTTTAACATAAGGCTCGGTATAAAATCATGTGTGAACAAATGATTTTTACCCGTGTTTTAAGTACATGATAAAAGTGAGGACAGAATTAATATACGTTTTTTTTATAGCATAATAATCATAATAATCATAATTAACATGTAAGTGCCACGCACCGCAACAGACTGATACTGACATGCTGGCAAGGCCAAAAAATCTGCCAATATTTGACCATTTCAAGATTACCAGCACTGGCCCACTTGGACAATAAATAGTGTTAGCATTCCCTTATGCCATCTCAAAAAATCAACCAGGATACTAATCAAATGGATTGAAAAATTATTTAAATATTATACAACGGGAAAACGCTCAGCACGCCGGGCGCATGGTCTAAACGGGTTGTCCCTATTCTCTTAATGAGTAATGGGTGTGTTTTAGGCACAACGTACAATAAACCAATCAATAGATAATTTAAGATCATTTTTAAAAAATGTTTGTGTGCTGCTGCGCATCCCTGTATGTGTAATAAGCAAAGTGCATGCATTTTGTGCACTGACCTATAGGCACATATTACTAATGCGCTCTTTAAATAACCAAGAAAAAATATTGCCAGACTTTAGACCAGGTTTGAGTTGGTCTATGGCCCAGTCTTTTTTCAGTTCCTCAAAATAGCAACACGCCAACAATGCGCCTGAACACACCTCTTTTTTAGACCAGCACGCCCATGGGTGCAAATGCAACTGCTATTTAAACAATGCGGTGCAGGACGGGAAAATGACAACTGCCTCGGGCTGAAAATAGCAAAAACACTTGTATATAAAAGGGCCCTTAATCTTATTTCTTACACTACGGTTCAAAAGTTTGGGGACTTTTTTTAATGTTCAGGAAAAGATTAAAAACAATAATATTGTGCAATATTATTAGAATTCAAAATAGTGTGCTGTGTTCAGTGATGGCAAAGCTACATTTTCAGCATCATTACTCCAGTCTCCAGTGTCACATGATCCTTCAGAAATCATTCTAATATGCTGATTTACTACTCAAGCAACATTTCTTATTATTATCAATGTTTGTACGGTTTAACATTTCAGTGGAAACCACAATCATTTTGGTGACTGATAAATAGAAAGGTCTGACAATTTTTGTCAGAAAAATAAAACATTTTAAAAGGTAATATATCTGCACTAAATTGGTCATCAGTCACTGACCCTGCTCTCTAGTTATCCATATCTGAAAAACCCACTAGCCAAGTGTGACTAATAATATGAAAGTTTCCTGTTGTCTCAGTGGAGTATTACATCTTTACTTGTGCATCCCTGATGCTCTACATGTGTGATTTGAGCACTGACAGACATTATCATCAGAGGGTTCTCCTCTGGGGCCTTCCATTTTAGCTTAAAGTGATATTACACCTTTCGCGACACATCTCAGTGACTGTCTTTGTAAGGCATGGGGATTTATGTGTGAACATTTAATGGACCCATCTGACTTGACTCGCTCTTTTTCCTAATGTCTCTGGTGAATCTGTCTTTTTTGAGCAGCTGTCAGAGCAGGTGTGTGTGAATTAGTCTGCTGGTGAAATACTGAGGGTTGATGATCTGAAGCTAATGGGAAGAGCAGTGGCACAATGCTGAGGCAGTCATCATTAAGCAGTTTTAAAATGTGCAGTTATCTGAAAATCATTCACACGATATAGATGAAAATGCCATGGGTTTCAGATTTTCCTTTCAGATCTAATGTGATTTGTGATGATTATAAAAACTGTCTGTCAAACATTAATTTTGTAGTGCAAACAACATACTGCGAGCTTACTGCGAGCTTACTGCGGGCTGAAGAAGGCAAACACGACCACAAGAGGGCAGTCTACCATCATGTTCATGCCAGTCCAGTCTATTTTTTAGTTGTATACACGCGCTATAACACTGAATTAACAGACCAAGGCATTAACTGTTTGAGATGTGTCAAAAACATATACAGTTTCTGTTAAACTATTAACGTACCCTTGTTGTCTGCACAAAGCACACTTATTACAAAATCTCATGCAACTCACAGTCCTCCAGCACATTTCTCATGAACACAAATCTGAAGTCATGACAGATTCATGTCCTGGCATGTGGTGACAATGAATTCAACAATAAAACAACAGATCGAAACATTACCCGTTGAGCTGTGATGTACCGTTCTTTGCACTGTGGTCCATGACTTGATCTGAGAATGTTGAGTCTGTTCTAATCGAAGTTCCCTGAAGTGATTCGCACTAAACACACAGCACATCAGAGCAGGGTTGAGGAACTTCCCGCGAAAAAAATAGTCCAGCCCACTGTTGCCAACTCTCGCGAGACAAATAAGCAACCGCGGCATCAACAAAGACCTTAAAAGGACGTGGGCTTCAAAAACAAGCTCAATATTTTTTGATAATTTATTATCATCAATATTATTCATGATCAATTATTTATTACCAGTAAAGGAGCCTGCAACATATTAAACTGAAACCACCTGAAAATAAAAAACATTATACAAAAATCAGCAAACTGCAACAAAGCACGAACAGGATTGGAGAGGTGGAAAAGGAGAAAAACACAAGAGCTTCAAGGGGGAGCTAGAGCCACATATTTCTAGCCTACTAAAATATTGGCTATTCAAACCAAATACTCTTATATATTGATATGGGCCTACTTGTTTTTATTTATTTTTTATTACAGCCCGTGATAATTAATACATTACAAAAACATTGTAAAAAAAAAATAGCTACCTTATAAAAGAAAATCATCCGTCACGCGGCTTCTTTTAAATGTGATTTTTCTTCAATCCCTCATTGAAGAAAAGTCGCGTTCAAAAAGAAGGCACGTGAGGAGGGGGAGGAATATTTGACTTAAATCTTTGCACTGATTGGCTATTAACTGTGAGCAGACAGTATCGATCAATGATTTATTTCAGTAATTCAACTCAAATTGTGAAACTCGTATATTAAATAAATTCAATGCACACTGACTGACGTATTTTAAGTCTTTGGTTCTTTTAATTGTGATGATTTTGGCTCACATTTAACCAAAACCCACCAATCAATCTCAACAAATTAGAATACTTCATAAGACCAATAAAAAAAACATTTTTAGTGAATTGTTGGCCTTCTGGAAAGTATGTTCATTAAATTTACATGTACTCAATACTTGGTAGGCAGGGGCGGTGTTAGGGGTGGGCTAAGGGGGCTGGATCCCCGAATGTTTTTATTACCACCATGCATCAATGAGTTTTCATGCCCAATAAAGTAATTTATATTAGAATTTAAATAAATAAATAAATAAATAAATAAATAAATAAATAAATAACTCTCGACTCTCACGTCTACGCGTTGTCATTCACACCCGACAAAAACCGCCCACTGAGTCTAGTGCTTCTGACTGACATGTAAACTGGCCAACCATCGATGAGCGTCTGTACGATCCAGCCAACGATATGAGATATTTTGGAGCCAGGCGGTTTGTTGGCGTGTAGTATTTTACTAGATCAATTTATTTGAAAATTAAAATGGATATTTCAAAATTGTTCAAAAGAATAGCGAACACTTGAACGCCAAGAAACAACAGCTTCAGGTATCTGTAACTTTTAATCATAGTATTATATTTCTTTTTCGGTTTTAAATTGTGTCTGATTTAACGTAACATGTTGAACATCTAACAGTTAACGGTTGCGCAGCACAGTCTTTAGGACACACACACACACAGAGCGGTTATAATGTTTGGTTAGCACGGTCTGTGGCAGACTTTTCGTGTCAGGGCAACAATTCAATAAACAAGATAATAAAAAAGACATATTTCGCAAAGGAAATGGTTCCAAACAAAGCATGTTGTTGTGCTCTGCAGCAACACACAGCGGTGTTTACTGAATAAATTTGCTTGAGTAAATGATTCACTGACCCATTCATAAAAACAGTTGCTTACTTTTTTCTGAATGAATCATCTGTTTCGAACGAATCCATCGATTAAATGACTGACCGACTCACTCATTAAGGCAGTGGCTTACCGCCACCTAGTGGCAAAAGTACCATTCTAATTTTTTTCATAATTTCATATTTCTGTATTCCAAATTTTATATTTGATACATTAGCCTCATAAGATTATTTATGCAATTTGTAAGTGCTGTGTAAGTGCTCCTTCAAAAATATAAGTGTATAGAGCCCTGCGTTTATAATTATACTTGCTTTAAGTGTTTGTGTGTGTATTATGTATGTGAGTGTATGTATAAAGTAAGAATAAGGTAGCCTATAAAATGTAATATGTGCAGGAAGAATGGGTGAAGTTTTTTTTTTGTTATTATAGATTCTTTATTCACCTTTTTTTATCTATTCTCACAAAAATCATGCCGTTAAGTGAAGACTATTAAAACAATAATAGAGTTGAGCTTACTATTTTACCATGTCTTAGATGAGTCAGCAAGGAAAGAAGAGGCTTTAGAAGGTGAAAGGGATGATCTAGGAACACTGCAGACAGGCCCAAAACACGTGAAGCTTCAGCAGTATCCCTTTACCCAATTTGGAACACAGCAGAGAGCTTTTAATAAGAATTGGCTAAATGCATTTCAGTGGCTTGAGTATTCCGTATCCAGAAATTCTGCATTCTGCTTTTCTTGTCGTCTCTTTGGCAAGCATCATATCCGAAACAGCAAAGACACATTAATAAGTGTAGGTTTCTCCAACTGGAAAAGGGCTTTAGAATCATTCAGCGAGCATGGACAAAGTAGCCTTCATAAGGCTTCCATGACATGCTGAAAGAGCTACAAAACAACTGAAACACTGGAGATATGAATGATGCACAGACTTCAGTAGAGGGTAAGGTTTATCTGCCAGACTGAATAACTTGAATCTGTTTACTGTAATGCATAAACACAGAGATAAAGTCCTTTGACCGGTATATCTTTGTAGAGTAAGAGTATGTCAGTGCACTGCTTAATGTTTGCTTCTTATCCCTGTTCTACCAGGACGAGTGTAGCCAGTCAGGCTTGATTGGAAAAGAAAACTGAGAGACAGAGGCAAAAAAAAGCGAGATAGAGACACAACATCAGCATATGTGTCAGGATACAAGGGATAAACTTTAAATAAAATGTTTTAATTTTTTTTTTTTTTTTTTTTTTTTTGTGTATTTTAAACAAGGTAAATCTTTCTGATTTATTAAAATAAAAAGTCACATACATGGATTTTTCTGGGCTAAGCCCTGGATCTCCACTCACCCTAGAACCGCCCCTGTTGGTAGGGGCTCCTTTTGCTTTAATTACTGCCTCAATTCAGCGTGGCATGGAGGTGATCAGTTTGTGGCACTGCTGAGGTGGTATGGAAGCCCAGATTTCTTTGACAGTGGCCTTCAGCTCATCTGCATTTTTTGGTCTCTTGTTTCTCATATTTCTCTTGACAATACCCCGTAGATTCTCTCTGGGGTTCAGGTCAGGTGAGTTTGCTGGCCAGTCAAGCACACCAACACCATGGTCATTTAACCAGCTTTTGGCGGTGTGGGCAGGTGCCAAATCCTGCTGGAAAATTAAATCAGCATCTTCCGAAAGCTGGTCAGCAGAAGGAAACATGAAGTGCTCCACAATTCTTGGTAAATGGGTGCAGTGCCTTTGGTTTTCAAAAAACACAATGGACCAACACTAGCAGATGACATTGCACCCCAAATCATCACAGACTGTGGAAACTTAACACTGGACTTAAAGCAACTTGGGCTATGAGCTTCTCCACCCTTCCTCCAGACTCTAGGACCTTGGTTTCCAAATGAAATACAAAACTTGCTCTCATCTGAAAAGAGGACTTTGGACAACTGGGCAACAGTCCATCCCTTATTCCCCTTAGCCCAGGTAAGACACCTCAGGAGTGGCTTAACAAGAGGCATACGACAACTGTAGCCAAACTCCTTGACACGTCTGTGTCTGGTGGCTCTTGATGCCTTGATCTCAGCCTCAGTCCATTCCTTGTGAAGTTCACTCAGATTCTTGAATCGATTTTGCTTGACAATCCTCATAAGGCTGCGGTTCTCTCGGTTGGTTATGCATCTTTTTCTTCCACACTTTTTCCTTCCACTCAACTTTCTGTTAACATGCTTGGATACAGCACTCTGTGAACAGCCAGCTTCTTTGGCAATGAATGTTTGTGACTTACCCTCCTTTTGAAGGGTGTCAATGATTGTCTTCTGGACAACTGTCAGATCAGCAGTCTTCCTCATGATTGTGTAGCCTAGTGAACCAAACTGAGAGACCATTTTGAAGGCTCAGGAAACCTTTGCAGGTGTTTTGTGTTGATTAGCTGATTGGCATGTCACCATATTCTAATCTGTTGAGATAGTGAATTGGTGGGTTTTTGTTAAATGTGAGCCAAAATCATTACCCGCTGAGGGTAATGATTTGGTTCTTTTAATTACAATTAAAAGAACCAAATACTTAAACTACTTCAGTCTGTGTGCACTGAATTTATTTAATACACGAGTTTCACAATTTTAGTTGAATTACTTAAATACATGAACTTTTCCACGACATTCTAATTTATTGAGATGCACCTGTATATGATAAAACACGCCTCACTCTTGAAATTACCTCAGCGGGTCAGCAAATGTGTAAAAAATGTGCATTCATTCAGGAAAATTATCATTAGGCCTACTCTTCTGTTGTAGGCTACTCTGTTTTTTTTTTGTTTAAAAAAAGAAATACAGAGCGTAGAATATAAAATTATCTTTAAAAATGTTTCATCATGGACAAACAAAGCAATGAAAGTCAATGGAAACCGAAACCGAAACCTGTGTTCAGGTATAAAAAGATATGAGGGTGATTGTCATTTCTGGGTGGAATGTTCCTTTAAGTACTTCTAATGTATGTTTTCCATAGAAAGAGTTTTCTTATTAAGTCATAAGATTATCATTAAAAGATTTCATATAAATCCTCAACACCCCTTCCATCATCTGACACCACAGAAGGTCATTGCGCAATTTCGTACCCTAATTAAATCAGTCGTCTGCTCTAAAATAAGCAGAGTCACCAATCACGGTCAGCAGAAAACAGAGGGTCCGTGAGAAGTTCCCAGCACAGCCACAGCGAAACTCGCCCTTAATCCCACAAAGGGCTATAATTGTGCAATTTTGGGATCAGCACAAACACAGAGTTGAATCAACACCTATAATTTGCTCAGAATCAAGTAAGTTATATCATTTACGAGTTTTTGGAAATCCCGTTTAAAACGTTTATATTTCGGGGAAGCGTTTAACAAAAAGACAAATGCCACTCAGTTGTTGTTGTTGTTCACACGATTCCAACATACATAACCGAGTTCCTTAGTCACGAAATGTTTCAATCCTCGTCTGTATACTTATAATAATATTACGGTGATAGTAATATTGGCACAGAGACATGTCCCAGTGTCGTCGAGCTCCAGCAGGTGGCGTAATGTGGAAGCGGAAGTGAAAGTGAAAGAAATGCTCCGCCGGCCAATGAAACACTCAGTTGTTTCACTTCCGCGGTCTAGTTCTCGATGACGTTTTTGCGTCATTCTATAAAACACGAAAGGAAGGGTTTCTGGAACAGTTCAAATGTCCAAATTGGAAAAAAATCACTGCCTCGTTCTTTAGAAGATGAAAAAAGTAGATCTAAAACAAAACATGATGACATTTCTTGCGTAGTTCCAGGACGGGATCTTATAAGACATCTCATCGAGGGATCTTTAGAGGATTATCGGCTGCCTCCCCTACAGGTAAATACCTAAACGGCTTCAAAGCATAAGTACAAATATATAAATCTGTTTACAAATAGATAGATTCTACACAATCTTTTGTCTGTTGGGTTGAAGCATGTTTACACTAATATATATCACATTATGTAAGTAGATGTATGGTTTATTCATTAACTTTTATCGTTAATCTTTATTATGATACGCATTGATATTCTGAAAAATAATTTTTATTCTGAATAATAGTTCTTGGTTTATGGAATTTATGTGGAAGATAATCCATATAAAGAGAGAGCACGCTGTGAATCATGGCTCTACAGGGATCTGCGAGGCTTCGCTCCCTGCATTTCTACTGAGCACTTCACTAACCAAGTTTTTTTTTTTTTTTTTTTTTTTTTTTTTTTGCTGTATATCTTAACTCATGTTTTGTTTTTGTTTTGTTTTTACCACATAATTAATTTTCTATGTGAGACAGAATGTCTAGTACATTTTTAAATCTTCACTGTTTTGGATTCTGTTCAGCATCAAGATGCCAGTGGACAGAATGAGAATGCGCCCCTGGTTGGAGCAACAGATCGAGAGTGGGCAAATTCAGGGTCTACACTGGGTCAATGAGGTGAGGGTAGAAATCTGACATCAAATCATAATTCATTTTAAGAAGAGTATTTTCATGCTGGGAATATATCGATGTATAAATCTTGCGTCACCCCAAGGGGTTTATTCTGTAATAACAACCAGCTATCACCTGACTACTCGCCACACAGGTAAATAATTAGCCTCGAAATAATGATTTGAAATTAAATATTTTATTCGCTCTTTAAATGCAAGATTTCAAATGAGCAGTGCATTATTCAGTGTTGCTAATGAAGACAGTGGTTATAGGGGAGTAACACACTGACCAATAATGTCACAACTGACAAGTCAGAATCAAGTAATCCAGAGAGCCGTGTAATAAATGTACATATTTATGTATATGTATGTGATAAAAATACATGAGAAAAAATAATTAATTAACATGTCATAATAAGAGTTTTATAAGCCCTGTGAAAGAATTCTTAATTTACATGTCATGGGCAGAGTTTTATAGTACAGAATATTATATCTGTGTACATTAATTTTGAACATGTGACAGTTTGTGTCTTTACTAATACATTATGAAAATGATATGCTTGACATGTTACTCAACTCATTGTGCATGGATTGAGTAATAGTACACTATTAAAATGTTTCTATTAACAGGAGAAAAAGATATTTCAGATACCATGGATGCATGCAGCCAGACACGGATGGGATTTAGAAAAGGATGCACCTTTATTTATGAACTGGGCCATTCACACAGGTAGCTGTTGTTCATTGTCTCTTGTATAAAAAATTAACTGCTTTAAAGGTGAAAATTGTACCATGAATTCGAGTTGATTCTGCTTTTGTAAACAGCTTTGAATATATTTTTAAATGTTTATAACTCCATTTTGTTGTATAATATTTTGATTCAGTTGTTACTGAATTATTGTATTTCATGCAGGAAAGTATCGTCCAGGTATTGACAAACCAGACCCTAAGACGTGGAAAGCAAATTTCCGCTGTGCTATGAATTCTCTACCAGACATTGAGGAAGTAAAAGATAAAAGCATAAAGAGAGGAAGCAATGCCTTCAGAATGTACAGAATGCTTTCCTCATATGAAAAAGCTGTTAAGAAAGGTAATTGCAACATTAATTAAACACAATACTATTTAGAAAAAATCCCATGTCATTCCATAGCATTTTTACTCGTATACTTATTAATGCCGATGTACATTGTTTTATTCTGGTGTAGAAATTCTAATGATGGCATTTAAGATTTTCTAAATGCATATTGTCTATTTTCAGGGAAGAAAAAGATAGACCTGGAGCAAAGAGCAAAAGTAGGAATGCATGAATCTACACTTAAACAACAGTGCATATTTCTGAGTAAAGCAAATCAGCTCACACCTATGTTTGATTCCTTAGAGAGTTTTTCAGAAACGGAAAGCTGGCATTCCCAGAAAATATAAAAGGACAAAGGAACAAATTGAAGAGAACCTAATGGAAGAAACTACACCAGACAGCACTGTGCTATTTACTGGTAATTAACCAAATCATGCATTATTTTACTGTCCAAATAAATAACAAGGCAATAATGGAGGCAGCGTTAGAAAGTTCTATATACATACTTTGACATTCAAGCCAAAGTTAAAATGTAACACATTTTTTTAACCAAAAAGTGGTATTCATAAACAAATGATGCTAATACTCAGAACCAACTTTTATTTAAAATTATTATAGAATTTTTAACCAACTGTTCTCAATGTGATGTTTTTGTGTAAAAGCAAGCTTCTTTTTCTGAACTGTTTTGCTAATACAGATATCTGACTCTCACATTTTATGACATTCGTTATTCATATATTTTACTCAAGGGTGGCTTAAAGAGACAGTTTACCCAAAAATGAAAATTCTGTCATTTACTCATCCTCAAATTTTTATAAACATGTGTTTCTTTTAGAAGAAGATTAAAAAAGATATTTTGATGAATCTTTGTAACCAAACAGTATCTGTTCCCAGTTGACTATTTTTCCATAGTATGGAAGTCAGTAGGTACCAACAACTGTCTGGTTATTCACATTCTTCAGAATATCTTCTTTTATGCTCAGAAGCAAGAAACAAACTCATACAGGTTTTTTAACAACTGCAGGGTGACATAATTTTATTTTTGGATGAACTATTGTTTTTTTTTTTGTTTTTTTTTAAGTAGCCAAATACTGTTTTGGTAATATGTTACCAAAATGTTAGCCCAAATATATCAAATGTATTTTAGTTGAAATGTTAACAATAAAATTTCTAAATCATACATGCTTATTCATCAACACAGAACAGGAGCTCTTCACTGTGCCCATGTCATCTGTGAGGGAGTTGGCTGTAGCTGAATTACCTGATGTGTGTGCAGTTGTTGAGGTGGCAACGGAGAATGCAGAACCTGCGTTTAGCTCCACTGAAGTGTGTCTGCCTCTCCAGGACTCCCATGTTTCATCCTACAGTGGTAGGGTCCTTTTTTTTTTTTTTTCTTTTTTTTTGCTTTCAGCTATACTGTGTTTGTGCTGTGTTCACCACATGAATGATAAATTGCATATTACTGTTACTATAACTGTATTATGTTATTGTTGGTCACAAGCAATCCGGTTTTTTTTTTTTTTTTCAATTGTTGGTTTTTTTTTTTTTTTTTTTTTTCAACAGAGAGTGACACAGAGAGCACATACAGTGAGGAGGAAGACTTAATACAGGTATGGATGTAAATGGGGAAAAAATTCCAAGGAAGGATATCTTCCTTTTAAAATACAACCTTCCCTTTCATTTTTTAAAATATGACTTAAGCTCTTAAATCTTAAGAAATTGTTTTAGGTAGCAGCCCATTACAGCAAATACACTAACATTCAAAAACTTGGGTTCAGTATGATTTTTCTTTTTTTAAAAAACACTTTATTTTAAGGACTAATTGTCACTATTAACTAGTTACTCATAGCATGCATATTACAGCATATTGGCTGTTTATTAGTATTTATAAAGCACATATTAAAGGGGTCATGAACTGAGACACCAAAATTCCCTTGATCTTCTGGTATATAAGAGGTCATTGTACTATAAAAACATCCAGTAGGTTTCAAAACTTTCTCATTAGCCTAAAAACACCTTATTTTGAAGGCAGTCTGCCAAAACGACAGCTTGTGGATTGTACAACTCTATGATGTAATAGTGTGGCTAAACACTGCCTCCGCAGAAGATGATCAATGCCTGCTTCTACATCGCTGCCAATTTAGCCCCTCCCACTGATTTGTGCATGTAGTGTAAATAACGAGAGAGGCGAATGCGCAGACCGATACAGAAACCAAAAGATAAAGATTGCATCAGTAAGAACTCAGTCCTATGTTCAGTTAATTTTACCATGGATTCATTTACAAACAATGCACAATTTGATGTAGGATTTTCAGAAAGCTTGAAACTAAAGGATGGTGCTGTGCCAGCTATATTGTAACTGACAGTAATATCGCAACACAAGTGTCAGTAACTGTTTTTATTACATGGACACTAGTGTTTCTCTGTTAAACAGATTGTTTGATATGTACTGAGTATTTATGTTTTGACCTAAATCACAGCAGCATCCATCTATGAGAAATGTCGCTGTCAAACATACACAAGTGTTAGCCAATCATAACAGTGGGTGTTTATTCAACAAAGCGTCCTGATAAGTGGAGTCAAAAACAGGACAGAAAATAGACTATTACTTCTAAATTATTATTATTTTATGTTAAAATATTAACATTAGAAGTGGACCTTAGAGAACAGTACAAAATAAAAAAGGCAGTTCATGACCCTTTTGATGTCTTGTTCAGCATCCCTTAATCCTACCTCATACCTAAATTTAGCAACTACTATTAATAAGCAGTTTATAGAGCAAAAGTCATAGTTAATAGTGAGAATGGGTCTCCAAACATTAATGCTGCATTAAATTGATCACAAGTGACAGTAAAGACACATTTTATTCAAAGAGAATCCCAAATAACATGCATCATGATTTCCACAAAAATGTGAAGCTGCACAATTGTGGTCAATATTGACAATGACAAATCTTGAGAATCAAATCAGCATATTGGAATGATTTCTGAATCATCATGTGACACTGAAGCCTGGAGTAATGGCTGATCAAAGTACAGCTTTGCCATCACATCATCACATAACATATTTTTTTTTATATATATATATATTTTCTAAAAAAAGACTTATTTTAAGTTGAAATAATATTTCACAATGTTATTGTTTTTAATGTGTTTTTTTTATTTAAATAAATGCAGTGCTGGTAAATATAACTAAAAAAACTTACCGACTCCAAACCTTTGAATGGTAGTGTATTTAGATTTACAAAAATAAAAACATTTTGTTATCAAGCCACTGCCAATTTGGTGATTCATTTTGTGCTAAGAGTGTTAACTTCCCCCTGCAGCTTCCCCAGGACTTGTCTTTAAAAGCTTCACAAAGATCAGCATGTAATTCTGTGTTAAGGATCCCATCATCAGCTCAATCCTCACCAAGCACATTTTTCACGTCAACAAAAATCAATTTCAAAGTGACCAGCTCCAGAGAGGACTCGCCTCTATTTGCATACAACACTCCTCCATGGTTCCCCTGCCTGTTTAATTTCCAAAAAGTCACAGACGAAGAACCCTCAAGCACTTCCCCCTCACCAGATCTCACCAGCTGCCCGACTTCTCAGGCAAGTGTGATCCCTAAAGCTGTGGACCTCTCTGTTGCAAAACACTACAGTGAAGATACTTGAAATTTACAACCTGCTGCTGTCTAGCTGATATACCTTCAACCCATTATTTAACATTAATCCAGTACTCTCAGGTGCAAGATTTCCCTCAAATATTTTCTTGTATTCGTGTTCAGCTTTTAAAAGCAAACAGAGATCTGAATCCGTTATACTACTATATTTCTGAAATATTTTGCAACACACTACCTCATTCTCATAAAAGTGTTAAATATGTAACTTGTATAACTACCTCACGAATGTGACACTTGATCACAGAAGTTGACAGTGTAAGCTAGAAATAATGCAGCATTGGGAGAATTTTGCATTGGAGTGACATTTCATACTCGTTGACAACAGATGTAATTAAACAAAGAATGAAACCGAAGCGTTACTTGGGAATTTTTAAGGGGAATTTGCATGTATATTTTTCTACAGGGAACTGTAGCACAATGATGAGAGTTTTCTTCAAGAAATGCTTGAGGTTTTGTACGTTTTCAGATGAAATTGTCATGTCTGAATGTATTGATTTAGCAAATTTGACATGTTCGTCTCTTCAGAACAACAGAATCATTGAATTGTCTGCCTGGAAACATCATGTTTTACTTGGTTTAGCTCTTCCATGTCCATAAGGCTATAAATACTTGAATAGGGACTCCCTAATTAGAGTTGTGTATTAACTTGTCAAATAGTTCTAATTTGTGTTCTGAAAGCCTGTTGTTTCAATGTAAGGAGATTTTTGCTTTAGTTTTTGTATTAACTTTTTATACAAGAGTCACTAATTTGCATAGTGAACAACTGCAGCACAGATTTAAAAGCAAATATAAAAACAGGTTTATTGTAGTGTCATAATGATTAAAAAAATTACACAATACAAAATCTTTTCAATACTCATTTGTTTTTGTATAATGTACATTAAAACAGTGGTTCAAAATGTTAGTAGTGGTACTAGTTAAAAAGATGAATGTGCAGTAGAAAAGCAAATCACTTGTTGCTGCATCTTACCTTGATTTTACAATAGAGGGATAAGTCAAAATGCTTTACAACTCAAGACTGTATGGATGTACGCAATGGCCTAAATGATAAATTGCATTCTTGGTTTCCTCCTATTGAAATTTTAATACAACACTTCATTTGTATTATACAAGGCTAAAGGTGTGCAATTTCATTTAATTAATTGTGCTATATTCCTGACAAAACTTTGTACATCTATAACAAGCTTATTATAATACTCCTTGCTCAATTCCAAGCGTTTCACTGAATTGAGAACCCATAACAACAGCTGATCTAAAGCATCTTAATCAGATTTCAAATTCTATGTACACAGATGTTTTAAAAGAATAGTTCACACAAAAATGAAAACAAACAAACAAAAAATGACTCCCTCAAGCCAGCCAAGGTGTAGATAAGTTTGTATCTTCAATAACGCTTTCTCAGTAAAAAATCCATCCCCCGTTGCCCTTCGTTTGTAAATAGTGCTTGATCTGTGCATATTTCTCTCCTGATTCAGCTGAGACATCCTGACTGGAGAAAACAATATTATAGATGACTCGTATTTTAACTGGATACAACGGTTTAAAGTTAAAAACTGAATTGGGAGAGAAATGTGCACAGGTCAAGCACCATTAACAAGCAAAAAGTGTCAAAAACAGTTCTAAACGCACGTCACAGTGGATTTTGATGTGAGAGGACAACAGGGGATGGACGTTTTCACCTGAAGAAGCATTATTATGAATTATTGCCAGAAGCGGCGGTTTGAAGTTTAAACACATTACTGATGGATTTGTTTATTACAAACAAGCAGATTTTCTCTATACAAGACATTAATCGATAGACTGGACTATTCATAAAACAGGATCCATTGGTGATCAAGTGATGTGCTTTCTCCAAATCTGTTCCGATGAATAAAAAAAGACATCTCCATCTTGGATGCCCTGAGAGTGAGTAAATTTTTAGCAAATTTTTGCGTGAACTATTTTTTTTATTACTGTCAGTGCATTCTTTTGAAGTATGATTGTATGTTGTTGCACTTGACACTCCTAAATCACAGTTGTTGTTGTTGTTGTTTTTTTCTGTATAGGTTATACTTAGATCTATGTACAGACTGGCTTTTACCAAAATGAAGAAGAAATTGTTTTAAAAAAAACACTAGTAACTGAAGTTGTAGAAGTAGGTCATCCCCTTACTATATTTTAGGGGGTTTGAAATGGTGGGCAATCCAGACCACCAGTCTGGACGATGCGAAGAAAAACGGTTTACTTCTCAAAGTACGGCAAATAAAAGAACTTGAATCCTCTTCGTCCCCGAACTGCACAGCTTATATAGATCACGTGATACACTGAAACAAAAAGGGAAGATCAAGAGTTATTTTGCTGTTTATCTCTAGCATTTTCTTTAAGCCTTGCTGTCTGTTAAAGCCATGTTCTTCCATTGCATGGATTACAATGACAACTTCACAATTCATAAAACTATATTATCTAAGGTCCAAAACACACTACTGATATTCACACCGGGAAAGCTGACTGTAGAAAAAAGCTTATATTAATTACACATTAGATCTTACCACCAGGAATGAAGAGAAGAAATCCAGGAACAAAGAAAATTGCACTTGAAACCCCTAAAAAAGGCATAAATACATGGGTTACTTAATTCTGCTGGACATATGTGGCATTATACCAACTGCTGATTTAGATTATGTCAGAAGGTGGTGTTATCTTTGTTTTAAAGCATTCAGAGCACTGATTTAAGTGATATGATATGCTTCACTTGTAATTAGCTGAATGAGTTTGTGTGCTAAAGCAATCCTGCTCATGTCTCAGTTATTTACAACCAATGCCAGCGTGACAGGTCTTACCTGCATGAGGGTTTAACTGTATGACAATGCCTGTAAAGATCAAAGCTGATAGGCAGGAGGAACAGGGAGGGGGAAGATAGGAAGGGGAGAGATAACACATTAACTAAAGAGCTGACAGTCGCATTTGAATTTTCAGAGCTGACAGCAAGATAAACAAAGACAGCACTTTACAAATCAAACAGAAACATCAGTTCCCAGACACCTTCCCCCTGAGATCTGTAGTACTTATTATCACTAACATCACAAAAGGTATGTTAGTCTCACCAAGTCCAGTGATTAAGAGGAGGAACGAGGCAAGAACAACTCGTCTGTTCTTCTTCACCAGCGGGTGAGACGTCCACCTGGGAACAATCCACCGAGAACAAAGAATGAGGAAAGGAAAAGAGTTTCACAAACTATTTTAATTTCCCCGACCAGAGTGATTTTAGTTAATATTAGGTTAAAATCTGATCTGGAAGTATGTAAATAGAGGTGCGTGTTACCCGCAGCAGTGAGCAGACAGCTGTGTGACTGAGCTGAGTGTGCTGAATGACCACTGAGAGCTGCAGTAGGACAGTGTAGCAGGATCACTGGAACACAGACAGACAATCAGGTTTTGTTCTTGAACATCAAAAAAAAGCAAAGCAAACATTTTTTTTTTATTTCTTTTAGTTATTTAATGGCTTGTTTGTCTGGCAGTTGGTCACTTGTTGTTGTCTAATAAACAATTAAGATGCTGGACTAGCAATTTAAAAATATCCTAGGTGTATAAAAATAGTAAAAAGAAACAAACTGTTGTTATTTAAGCCATTTAAACTGGCAACTAGATTTTACCACAGCAGCTACATAGATCAAAACTGGAAACTCCAACAATTATTAAAAATTATAAACCACCTTCCTGATTTTTTTTCATGTTTGTCACACTTTAATGTTTCAGATGTGTGAAAAATTGTTGGCCCCCTTCCTGATTATTTTGCATGTTTGTCACACTTTAATGTTTCAGATCATCAAACAAATGTAAATATTAGTCAAAGATAACACAACTAAACACAACATGCAGTTTTAAAATTGAGGTTTTTATTATTAAGGGAAAACTAAATCCAAAACTACATGGCCCTGTGTGAATAAGTGATTGCCCTCATGTTAAAACTGTGGTTTATCACACCTGAGTTCAGTTTCTGTAGCCACACCCAGGCCTGTTTACTGCAACACCTGTTCACAATCAACAAATCTCTTGACCTGCCTGACAAAGTGAAGTAGACCAAAAAATCCTCAAAAGCTAGACATCATGCCGAGATCCAAAGAAATTTAGAAACAAATAAGAAAGAAAGTAATTGAGATCTATCAGTCTGGAAAAGGTTATAAAGCCATTTCTAAAGCTTTGGTACTCCAGTGAACCACAGTGAGAGCCATTATTCACAAATGCAAAAACATGGAACAGTGGAGAACCTTCCCAGGAGTGGCCGGCCGACCAAAATTACCCCAAGAGCACAGCGACAACTCATCCAAGAGGTCACAAGAGACCCCACAACAATGTCCAAAGAACTGCAAGCCTCACTTGCCTCAGTTAAGGTCAGTGTTCATGACTCCACCATAAGAAAGAGACTGGGCAAAAATGGTCTGCATTGCAGAGTTCCAAGAAAACTGCTGCTGAGCAAAAAGAACATAAAGGCTCGTCTCAGTTTTGGCAGAAAACATCTTGATGAGCCCCAAGACTTTTGGGAAAATACTCTGTGGACTGACGAGACAAAAGTTGAACTTTTTGGAAGGTGTGTGTCCCATTACGTCTGGCGTAAAAGTAACACTGCATTTCTGAAAAAGAACATCATACCAACAGTAAAATATGGTGGTGGTAGTGTGATGGTCGGGGGCTGTTTTGCTGCTTCAGGACCTGAAAGACTTGCTGTGATAAATGGAAACATGAATTCTGCTGTTTACCAAAGAATCCTGAAGGAGAATGTCCGGCTATCTGTTCGTGACCTCAAGCTGAAGCGAACTTGGGTTCTGCAGCAGGACAATGATCCAAACACACCAGCAAGTTCACCTCTGAATGGCTGATGAAAAACAGAATGAAGACTTTGGAGTGGGCTAGTCAAAGTCCTGACCTGAATCCTACTGAGATGCTGATGAACTAAAAAAAAAACTTCATTCACAAACAAACCAACCAATCTGAATTAAAAAAAACAATCATACATAAATGAGCCAAAAAAAATCCACACCACAGCGACATAACAAACTCAATACAAATGATCACAAACGCTTGATTGCAGTTGTTGCTGCTAAGTGTGGCGCAACCAGTTATTAGGTTTTGGGGGCAAACACTTTTTCACACAGGGCCATGTAGTTTTGGATTTTGTTTTCCCTTAATAATAAAAACCTTCATTTAAAAACTCCATTTTGTGTTCACTTGTGTTATCTCTGACTAATATTTAAATTAGTTTGATGATCTGAAACAACAAGTGTGTCAAACATGCGAAAAAATAAGAAATCAGGAAGGGGGCCAACAATTTTTCACACCACTGTGTGTATGTGCATGTGTGTGTATATATATATATATATATATATATATATATATATATATATATATATATATATATATATATATATATATATATATATATATATAAATTTAAAACTACTAAAGCTACTGAAAACATAAGGTGAAGTACTTTACGTCATATATATATATATATACTGAAGTAGTTCACCTTATGATTTCATAAACAACACAATAAATACAAATCTTCTGTGATATTTTACTTATAAAAATGTCTAAACAATTTTGTATATACATATACATAATTTAATATTTTGTATTTAATTATTTATTGGTTAATTTAATTATTACTAAATGTCAATTTAATGTAACTTGTGAATTCTGAGTCATACAAAAATGGAGTAAAAGTTTGTCCTAATAAAAATCATTGTCATTGTGACATGAAAAATTGTGCAAATCAGAAATACATCCACTTGTTTTTAGACACAGTAACAGTTCAACAAGAAATCATTTTTCCTTTTTTTTTGACTTTCTGCTTTCTTAAATTATACAATAAACATATTTCATGGTTTGTGAGATTTGTAAGCCCTGCTTACTCAATCTGTGAACATTCTATCTATCATCATAATATAATAACATAATATTACAATGTACAATGTTTATTGTATCATTATAATACAATAATAATGACAATGGACAATGTACATTACACTGGCAAATCCATCATCGCTGACAACTGCTGTTTATTACATACGAAGGTTTTAAATCTCAAGTGATTTTAATTACTGATTTGTAATGCCGACTTTAAGTGGTGCAACATACCTTGATTTAAAACCTAAATCAACCGTTTCTACATTAACGTTAAACTCTGCTTAATTAAATCTAATGAAGGTGCAACCTATCCTTCATTTTATACTATGCTGCTCATATTATTACATCCGGTTAATTTCCTTGCTTTATGAGAATGTTCAAACTAAGAGTGTGAACTGCCAAACCTGATTTTGAAGAAGTTATTGAAAGAAGAGTTCACAGTGCCACCCAAGGCATCTTCATTTTCCAGGTTCTGTGGGTAAACACAAAATCAAGTTAAGTCACGTTTGCATGTGAAACACTCTCAAAAAGAAAAGCGGCGTACATGTAAACACCTGACCTGATATTTCAGATTACTATGTTCAGGAGTGCCAGTGGGTCCAGAAGTTTGTGTTTTGGCAAAAGAAAGAGGTCCAAACGTCATCTCTCCCCCGCCATCCTTCTCTCTCCCCTTCCAGTCCCCCACATCCTCTCCAGGCACCACACCTTCCTCCTCCCCCTCCAGGACGAACGCGTCATCGATTGTGAACTGTGTCCCCATAGCTACAGGCCCTCAGATATTGGTTGGGTGTTAACTGGCAAGCACTGTGAAGTTGATAAACATCTTAGTTTAGTTACTGATCTTCTACACTCAGCCCTATATTATATTTTATCTATATCTATATTTTTCACAATCCAGTGTGATGCATTGACAGCCCTATAAAATTCCTTTACAATGTGCAATAATGATTATTTTTTTTTAAACATCTGAATCCCTTACCAGTTTCTACAACCAAACTATAGCAGAGCAAACAACATTCCCTTCCTCAGATCAAAGCTGCTCAATAATGCTAATGTACAGACCATGTCAAAGTGAATGGTTTACAACATTTTATAAGTAACTTAACATTACAGTAAGGAAGTGGTTTACAAAGAAAATGCAAAAAATAGCTTTGTGTTTTTATTATTTAACTCATATTCAATTTTATATTTATAATAAAAGCTAAATATTAAAAACCCTCTAGGAAGCATGTGACTGACTGCTCTTCCGCTTGTTCTTAACAACAGAGTGCTGAGTGTGACAGAGTAATATCCCTCTAGGAAGCATGTGACTGACTGCTCTTCCGCTTGTTCTTAACAACAGAGTGTTTGCATGCACCCCAAACAATCTACAGCTTGTGTAACGGTACTATAAAGAAGCTCGTTACATAATTTTAAGTATGATATTATAATAAAATGTGAGTTTAAAACCCTTTAAGTGTTTGAAACTAGTAGCTGTTTTGACGCAAAACGTCTACTGCTAATTTTACGAGTTTGTCTTAAGATTTAAAGAGTCGAACATCCCGTTATCAACACCAACAAAAGCGCAAAACTACAACGGAAGAATCCTCTACTTACTGTCCATTACTCTTGAGCCTTGTCAGTTACTCATAGATCTGTCAGCCATCATCCTTAGATCACTTCCAAGGTATACAAGGTTAGTAAATCTGTTTAAATGTATCTTTTACTCGCCGGCGAAAAACTTTAACCTAAACTTTGCGAGACAACAGCTGCTTCTTTTTTGTGGGTCGAGTCTAAACAGACAAAAGTAGCGGTTGTGTGTGTGCAGCGACACCTGGAGGACTGGAGGATACAACAATTACTGAACTCATTGTACATGAGAATATCAGCATTTTGATAAATTTACGCAGGAACGATAAATGTATATTTATATATTTTGCTGATATTTATTCTTATTATAATTAAATTTAGTAATTTTTTATGAACAGTGCAACTCAAATTTTGAATATATGTTTAATAATAAAATAAAGGAAACGGAATGGCAACTTTTAAAATAATCTAACATAAATCAATGATAACATAACTCTCCCAATGTAAATATTTAATAAACTATTAAATAATCTTGCAAACCAAAATTTCATTCTAATGAATTTCGTCAAATATAAAATCATGTATCTTTTTCTTTGGGTAATTATGTAAGAAAGATTTGAGTGAACAGAAAATTGTTGTTTCATTGTTAGAAATTTGCTCAAGTATAAAGTCCAGTGTCTTTTTCTTTGGTTCTAGCTACACAGATATGTCCCTACTTCCTTACAGTAACTGCATGTAAATAAAGACTTGCTTCTAATGCTAATTAAGTTTGTCACCTTTTCTGTAATGGCTCTCAGTTGCCCAGTACCACTCTACAATTGACTCTACAGCTGTCTCTCATTTGATTCCCCTTGTGGTGTGGACAATTGAAATCAAGTCTGTGATGAATTTATATATGTGAGGAGTAACTATCCATTATATTTTATGCAGTACCTTTAATAAAGAATACCAGAGTTTTGAAATATTTTATTTTCATGTTTTAGATTAGAAAATGTGAGGTTAATGATATATTACTGCCTAGACAGAACATTTATGTCCTGTCCCATCTGAACCTGAATCATTGTGACGACATAATCACTGTTAGATGTATCCATTTAACCAGGTTAAAATTTGAATAATGGAAAATAGGGTCCATAATTTCTCCTTTGTCCATTTTCCACCATCATGTCACTTTAAATGTTTAAATGTCTCTTCATCTGACCATTTTGAATAATGTCTGTGGTATTCAGGTTCTGCTTGTTGATATTTGTCAAATCTAGCAGTTTATATGTATTCATTTCAGCACATTTGACTAATTTTATACATAGGCATGTGAATCTGTCATCTGATGTCTATTCCATAAGATGTTTACGCTGTCTAGCCACTAGATGGTGGCAAGATACAGCCTACAGTTAAACAGTTACACTCTCTGGCCACTTGGTTCTCCTTGCTAGTGATGGGCTGGACCACTTCAGAACTGCTTTCTTCATGATATAGATTCAGCAAGGTGCTGGAAACATTCCTCAGAGATTTTGGTCCATATTGACATGATAGCATCACACAGCTGCTGCACATCCATGATGTGAGTCTACCATTGCATCATATCCCAGAGGTACTCTACTTGATTGAGATCTGGTGACTGTGGAGGCCATTTGAGTAAAGTGAACTCATAATCATGATTTTTGACTTTGTGACATGGCACATCGTCCTATAGGACAATGTGCCATGTCACAACGCCTAAAATCATCTACATCTAAAGCCTAAAATCATATATACATCAGTATATTGGAAGTAGACTATGGGATTAACTGGTACTAAGGACCCAAAGTGTGCCAAGAAAATATCCCCTACTACACCATCACACCACCAGCAGCAGCAGCCTGCACTGGTGATACATGGCTGGATCCATGCTTTGATGTTGATTGCGCCAAATTATAACCCTACCATCCAAATCTCACACACAGAAATCAAGACATCGGCAGACCAGGCAACATTTCTCCAACAACCATGCCACGTTCAAAGTCGCTTAAATCACCTTTCTGAACTCCAGCAGATCGTCTTGACCATGTCTACATGACAAAATGCATGCAGTTGCAGCCATGTGATTGACTGATTATATATTTTTGTTAATGAACAACTGAACAGATGGATACTGTGCCTAATAAAGTGGCTGGTGAGTGTATGAAATTGATCCATTAAGCCTTTTTTTAATTAATCATATTATGATTATGAATGATGATTATTCTGATTATGATTAAGAATGATTTGTTATGTTCAGACAATATAATCTTACACTAGAAATGGAATGCAAGTACAGGTGATTACATGCGATGAAATAAAAAATGTCTTTCATGCCCTTCTCACATAATCGTTTCAATAATTCAGTTTTTCATTTGGCATGCCAACAGATTTCCTTTAAAACTGCATAAATGATTACAGAAATGTAATGAGCTGTTTAGGTAATATTATTCAACCAGCTAATGGTAGGATGTAACTTTAAGACATTACACTGGAAGGTTTCAAGACACAAGACATTTAAAACATATAACCAAACGTGTTATTTTATTGTCTGAAAAAGTAACACAATCTCCCAACTGGGTTTATCACATACACTACCACAACGATGAAACACCATTACTACACAAATAGGGACTTCTTTTCAAATATTATAGACATTACAAAAAGATCCCTCATATCTTTCAGTTTTGTTTTGAAGTTATACTAAGCATGGCAGATTGATTTCATTTACAGTATGATACTGTACACTGTCACCATTTAGAAACAATGTTGTCTGACGTGGTTCTAAAATCCATAATGTTAAGGGAAGACATTTCATGGTCATTTTTATTTCATATGAAATATTTTACAATATAAACAAAGCATCCGTCTTGGATGGACTTAACAGCAACCAGAGGCCAGGCATTTCAGTGCAAACATGTTTTTTTTTTACAAGGCAGTCTTGGCTGCATTACTCCCTTTTATCTATCAAAAACTATCGAAAAATAAATAAAACGATTACCAGATGAAGGAGGGGATTCAAATTAAAACTAAATTTCACAAAATGTGAAAGATATCTAAAATGCATCCTCTGATAGAGCCTTGGTAAGTAAAGGAGGCCATGTGTTTGTATTAATGTCCAACAAAAAAAATAAAATTCAAAAGTTTAGTCATCACTGAACTGAAATAAACTTCTGGACTTAAATCGTTGTTTTAAGTAAAGCTCTGTTGCAATGATTTGAAAGAGTATCTATTTATAGAACAGACGTTATAAGATGCCTGCTCTGTCTAATGTTGCTCTCTGATGTACATCTATGATGTCTAGCAATGATATAAAATTACCATTTAATATACCAGGCTCGTATCTTTCTACAATCTTCATCCCACCTCCAACTACAGGGTCTAAGAGGCTGTTTGGACCCTAACCACCGACCTCTTAAATATAAGGTGGGAAACTGAAAACAATACTATTGTAATCAGTACTGCCAAAAAAGCAGAAGGCAGGTAAACTGTTTTTGATTTAGGCTGAACTCCTAAAATATCTGTTGAGGTGCTTATTTATAATATAGAATGTAGTCCTTTGATTTCCATCTAGATGCATTTTTAATAAACTAGAGGTATGGTTACTCACTAGGCTTGAAATAATGAAGCAGATAAACAAATATTCCTGTGAAGGGAACAGCAGAGAACTAAAAAATGTCTTCTTACACAAATTGGAGGGAAAACATAAAATTGGAAATGTTCTGTTGACGTGGTGCTAGACAGATTTATACACAACTTGCAAATAAGTAAAAGACACTTCTGTCAAAAACTGAGAAAAGTTGAGTTGAAACTACAGCACTTAATACTGATTACTTTAGAATAAGTCCTCCTAGTTACAATGTCCACCGCTCCTTGTCAACATTCACAGAGAAGAGGCTGATAGCACTGTGTTCCACAGGCAAAGAATCCAAATCTGTACACGTCCCTACCTTGTTGTTACACAGGTGGTGGAGGTAGCTATAGTTATGTGCATGTATGTGGGGTTAGGGTAGTTTGCATGGCTGCTTGCAGGAGTGTATATGTGTGGATAATAGTCGAGCGAGAAGGAGTGAGCTGAAAGTGATTCAAACACTATAAGTCCCACTGGAGGATATCCAACTGAACACTCATGACAAAGCAACAAAACTGTGGAGGGTATGGGCAAAGAAAAAAATTAAAGATAAAAAGGGAGGATCACCACATAATAGCACCAATGGATGCGACATGAGCTCTACTCTCTTTCCCAAATCTCACCCAGTCACTGCCAGAAGGGACACGACCATTAATTCTGGTGCATTCTTGAGATGGCACGCCAAACAGTTAAAGCCATAGTCCAAATGTTCAAAGCAAGTATTTTAATGTTTAATTTAATTTTTGAAATGAGCCTTTGCTCATGGATCTGAGACTTATTGTATATTCCACATGGCAGGTCAAAACCTGATGTAATCTATTCAACTGTGACATTTGAAAGGAATGATAAATAACAGCGAAGCAAATTATTTGTACATACTTTCATTCAACGAGTTGTCTCAACCTAAAATAAGCATTTATTGAAATCATGAAAAGATTGAGAAGATTGTGAATATACATATCATGTGTTGGCTGGGGCAGAATTTTTAGCCATATCATCTGTCGACCGTATTTTCCATTGAGGTCAGGGACATGATTTGAGCAACAGCTCAGTTCCCAAGGAAACAACAAAACGGACAAAAAAGGTCGAAAATAAAACACCATAGTGGTCTGGGTTCAAATCAAGTAAGAAAATCTTAAAAAATAAAGGTTTTATCAGAGCAGCAAAAGGGCCCAGTCTCTGAATCCCGCTGGCCCAAAGGAAGAGAACTGTATGACCTTTCCTTGGAGTGTTCTGGACGCAACACCCGTGTACCCGCCATTGCGATTTCCAACATCCTCCTTCTTTCGTGACAACAAATAAAGCCATCAAGCTACACAGAAGACAAGAATGTTTCCAAATCAACAATGACATCCACAAATGTCCTGGTTCATGAGACTAGGTATCAGATTCACACGCGTAAAACACACACCTGTTTTTTATTTCAAAAGGGAATAACAATAAAAATAATCTACATCTGAATTAAACTGAGACAAAAATGCAATTGAAATCATTTATATTTTTTGTCTACAGACAGTGTTTTATTCCCTTAAGAAACAAAGATTGGTGAAACGATCCACAGAAACATGATTACAGATGTTTTTACCTCTTCTTAGGAGAGTTAACTATTCATGACCTGAGATTAAATATGAACTTTAATGAAACAGGTAAATCCATTACGTAGTGTAAAGGTGCATACAAAGTAATTGTATGCACAATAAGTTTGGGTAGTAAAAAAAAAATCAATAGTCCTTTTTCAAAAAAAAAAAAAAAAAAAAAACTTTAATTTCAGACGAGATCATTTTTTCCCACTAATTCAGTCTATGTATTGTTTTATTAAGCATGTGAGTATGATTCTTATTGTGTCACCAATGTAGCTAACAGTGTCATGACAAATGTATTTATTTTTAGGAATATTATACAACTTTATGAACCATGAATTAAATGTTGTTCAGATTAGAGCATCATTTTTTAACTTGTACTGCATTCCGATATCACAAATCTGTAAGACCTTTGACCTGCACATCAGCATCTATTTCTTAATGCGTGCAAACTTAATCCATTGGTTGGATGATCTCTAATCTGTGACTGACAAAAATACTCTTGAAAACAAA
Source organism: Cyprinus carpio (assembly GCF_018340385.1). Taxonomy (NCBI): domain Eukaryota; kingdom Metazoa; phylum Chordata; class Actinopteri; order Cypriniformes; family Cyprinidae; genus Cyprinus; species Cyprinus carpio. The sequence continues at coordinate 11,277,462 of NC_056597.1, forward strand.
ACATTGTTAAATTACCAGTTACTTTAAGCCTATTTTGAAAATAACGGTTGAATCCGACTGGAGAATTTCCTGATTAATTGCTTGTTAAGGTAAATCCTATGATGAGAAATGTCCTTTTCCATGTTTTTCCCCTTTTTTTCTCTTTTTTTAATTTTTTTGCAGTGACCATTTATGCTGTGGGAACAGTCTCTGGAAGCCATGCCTGTGGGTTTAACAGTCCCCATGTAGTCGAGGTGCTTGACGGAGGGAGTCACCCAACCTCCTGCACTTAGGCACCCCAACATTGCAGATCACCCTGACCCTACGTCAACCCAGATGGGCCCATGTCAGACGCTGGTGATGGAGGCAAGGCAGTTGGGGGATTTCTGCAGTTTCTCAGGTTGCGTGGTAGGGGGCTCTGGGATTGCACGGAAGCTGAATGGGGGGCCGATGCTGGTGGTACCCATGTGGCCTGGACTTAAAGCCAGATTCTGTCGCCGGTTACTCTCCACAATGCTCGAGGTGTTGGACGCCAGGCTTTCCCGTGTGCTGAGAAAGTGGTGGAGGTGGGGAAATGACCACAGAAGAAGAGACAAAGAAAGAACAAGAGTAGAGTTTAAGACAAGATAATGGATTCATTATTTTGAGGCATGAGAAACAAGGTAAACAATCACACAAGGCCTCAGAAAGAGAAAACACACAACCTCACCCTTACCTATGGTTTCAGTCTGGTTAGCAGGATTGCTTAGCTGAATAAAAACATTGTACTCCTTTATGATAGTATGACTGACAATTATACCACAAGCACTGACAGCTAACCATAAGAAAGAGGATATATTTTAAGGTTTGAAGGAATAAAGGAATAGTTTGACAAAATATTAAATCATCATGTACTCATGCTAATCTTCTATGGCTGTATTCCACAATGTTTCCACAGAAAACAAAAGGAGAAATTTTGAAGGAGTTTTCCCTTTTTTGTATGTGCCATGGAAGAACGTTAGCCATTCAAGTTTGGAATGACACAAGGTTAAGTAAACAATGACATTTTTGTGAAACACTATTGTTTAAAATATAAAGATTAAACTCAGATATAATGTATTTAACATTAGTACTGCACAGAAAAACATGCAGGGTTTTTCTTTTCTTTTCTTTTGCATATCCCACTTTGTGTAATTGCATTACTACCTCTCATCAATCACAAACTAAATTATGTCTATGCACAAGAGCTATGCTGGTGTTTTTCCAGGAGCTGTAAAATGACATCATCGCTAATGTGATGAGTCATCCAGAAAATAGTGAATGATTTTGTGCGTGTGTGTGTGTGGTTGTGCATGTAGGGACTGCTAGGGGTCTTAAAATTATAGACGTGTGGCAGTTTGTCTTGTAGGTTTTGCAACTCCGTCACAATGTGACTGGGCCACAACTACTATTTATGGCCTATTACTATTATCATCAGTACACGATTGTAGAAAGGACAATAAAATGCATTGCATTACACAAATTTTCAAAACATCACAAATGTAAGGATTTCGATACAAAAAAAAGGAAAAAGAACATTTTCATAAGCAGCATGAATTGTATTGATAAAATATATTATTGGTACGTACATAGTGTGTAAAATTACAATGCAAAAATCCTTTTAGAAAGGCTTTCCGTGGGATTTATCTGTATAAAGCTTGTTTTTGACAAATTATTAGGTCAATATTACTAGAGCCTTTTCTGTTAAGTACAAGACACCTCAAACTACAACACAATGTAATTCAAAAACACGTGTAAAACACCTGGGAAAAATCAATCAAGAAAATTCCTTCATATTAACATAGTACATTTGCCGGTATTTTATGGAGTTTTCTTAGAGTGTATTGTAAGGAGTAGAGGCAGCACATGTACAGAACATGTAGGCTCTCTCAGTTATTCTACCACTGCCATATCCCTCTGAATGAGTCATACAGACACAAGGGGTCTATTTTTAGCAGCTGAAAAAAGTCCTCACCCTCTCACTCATAAAGGGCTTCTGCTAAAACATACACAGCCCTGGGAAACCCACTTAAAGGCTGTCTGTGTTGGTTTGTGGCCTTGGCAAAGAAGAGGGGGAAAACCATGCCATACATCACAGTATAAGATGGGATAAATTATATGGGCTCTATGGCAACTATGTGCTTCAGACCAAACATCAAAAATTGTAATAAAACACACATATAAAAAATGACCAATGGAAAACTATATTTCATTTTGTGGGATGTCAGAGAAGTAGTGTGGAGTCTAACATATTAGCAATTTAGGTTTTCTGGTGAGCATAATGTTATATTTTATTTCCTCAATAATTAACTTACTCTTAATCCAATGTCTTTGGTAATAAGAATAAAAAAAAGACAAATGGCAGTTAATTGATGCATTGAAGACTTGTTCACGGTCAACAACTGAGAATATACACTCAAATATGGGTTTTCAATTGTAGCACCTTCTGTCTATGAAGTGAGTACTTACCGTGGGGAGTTAAAACCACTGTCTACAGTCACACTACTGCTGTCCATGCTGTCCAGCCGGGCCGAGTGAGCCGACTTCTGGGTGTTATTATTCTCGCTCTCCTTAGGGCTAAGCAGAGTCAAGTTGTTCTCAAACTTCCGCTGTAAATCCCGCTCTTTTTCCCGTTCTAGCAACCACTGCATGGTCCCGCCGCCGCCACCACCGTCTCCGGCCCCTGCCCGCCCCTTTGCTTCTGTCGGGGCGGCCTCTTTATGGGAGGCCTCCTCTGCCTCCTCCTCATCGTCATCATCTGACACGTTGTAATAGTCAAAAGCAGCTTCAGATGTGGAGGGAGCACCCTGTTCTGTGCCTGTAGGTGCCGGGGCAGAAGCAGACAAAGTGGTGGAGTTAGGTGGCTGTTGGGTCTCCAGAGTGTCAAGGACCTCGGATGATTTCATGTGCGGAGTCTTACGCAAAGTGCCTGACTTTGAGTAGCCACTGTCCACATAGCTCATATTCAAAACATTGTGTGGCGGTTTGAACAAAGTGTCCTTACTAAAAATCTCTTTCCTCTTGTCCACCCCGCCACCAGTGCTACCGCCACCTCCCCCGCCCCCTGGGTCAGTGTTGTGTTGGTGCTGTATCAAACGTCCATTGGGCATAGGCTCAGGTGTCTGGCTCGGTGTGGGTTTGCCAGAACCATTGTGCCCCTTGGTGGAGGATTCCTCTTTGTACTCCAAGAGGTGAGGAGAGGTGAGGTGCGGCGTCTGCCGGTCAGCTGGAGAGCCCTTGCGGATTCCGTCAGATGGGGTTAAAGTGTCATGGTCAGATTTGCTCAGAGGCAGCGGGGCAGTAAGGATTGTTTCATTCGATGTATTGCACTGAAAGTAGTCATCAGCCAAAGGCTTTGGCGACAAGGCCTTCAGGTCACTATAGGCTGGGAGGCTGTCCCTGCTCTTGTTCCGTTCTAGAGGGCTGCAGAGCCTTGAGTCATCCAAACTCAATTTGCCCATATCAGGTACAGACATTTCAGAGCTGAACTTGGCAGCAGAAAACATGATGCACGAGTAGTGCGGGGCCTTCTGAGAGGAGGCCCTCAGCGTCCCGTCATCGGTATAGTAGCGGCTTCTGTCATCAGGACTGCGGTCGTAATCCTCAGCCATGCCAAGTGTGGAGCTCCCACCTCCCAGTGGGCCCTTGGAGTTGTCCATAGAACGTGATCGCTCTTTCGCCTTGTCGGGCCGCTCATTGCGTGACTTGCGGTCCTGAGTGTGGCTGTGGCTCCGGTGCACTTTAGAATGTGACGTCCCACGTGAAGGCTCAGGGAAAGGCATCTCTGTCCGCCTCTTTGCGAGCTCCCCCGAAACATCCCACTCCGGGGTGACAGGAAAGTGTGACTCAGCAATGTTGGGGTTGCTGTGAACAAGGTAGGCACCACCGCTTCTGCGTTCCACTGTGTACATTCCCTCTCTTGGTGAACGTACGAGAGAGTGACTGAAAAAACGGTAGTCCCTCTCCAGGCTAACTGCTGGCAGGTCCAGATTTGAGCCCTCAGAGGGGTCTCCCCGAGAAGCCCGCGTCTTGCTGTGAGAACGCGACTTCCCGTGTGGCACGCGTCGGTGGCCTCGGCTGCGGCGACTGCGGGCGCTGTGCTGTGCGGAGGAGCTGGCCTTGCAACGCTGAGCTCGTTCCTCTTCCAGCCGCTTCATGACAGCAGTGTGACGGGCCACGTTCTCCACCGTCAGGTCTGGGTTGATGCGGCGGATGATCTCCATCTCCACCTCACGAGGGATCGCTGCAGCAGACGGTGTGTCCTCATCCCTCAAGGGCCACTCCTCTGGAGGGAACTGTGCTGAAAAGGTGGCCAGCTGTTTGGTCTTGTCCTTCTTCAAGCTTAAGCGGAACAGCTTCAACCCAAACTTCTTGGACTGCCTCTCACTGCTGCCCCCACCGCTGCCCTCCTTCTTCTTGGTAAGTGTGTCGGTCTTGTAAGAGAAGGTGGCGGTCATGCTCTTGCTCTTGTCGGTGGGGTCAGGTGGATGCTGAATGGCAGGTGGAGGGGGTGGAGGTTGTGGGTATGAAGGGGGATCTCCTTTGGGTTCTTTTGGGGATTTTCTTTGAATTGTAGAGGTATGAATGCTGGGCACCTCATCGCGGTAGGCATTATAGGAGTCGCAGTGGTTCTTAGGGTTTGGCCTTTCCCGTACGCAGCCAGAGGTGGAGGGAGTGATGGTTCCAGATTGTGGCGATGTGCATTGCTGTTGAGGTGGTGGCTGCTGCTGCTGCTGCTGCTGCTGCTGCTGTTGTTGTTGCTGCTGCTGCTGCTGCTGCTGCTGCTGCTGCTGTCGCTCTGGATGCCTCTCGTCCAGGTGGTACCACTTGCTGTTGGTGCGGATGAGGGAGGGAGTGATGAAGTAGGTCTGTGGAGTAACAATGAAGTAACCTTCTGGTGTGGGGTAGATCTTTCTCTCCCGTACCAACATGTTCAGCGTGTGCCGCAGGATCTCTGGACTCGGAGTGGGTACACCTGAAGATAATACAACCGCATGTAAATTTCATAATAATTTTCATAGTGCTACTGAAAGTGCTGACACAAACTTTTTGGCTAACATTTGTGATATGATAATAATAAATCTTCAATCATCATTAACAATTAATATTTCAAAGGAAATGCTCAACAGGCAAACACTTAGATGTGAAAAATAGAGTGCAAAGTGGGGGAAAAAGGGTGGGGGGGTACCAGATTAGTGGGTTCAAGTTCATGTCAGCATTATCCAGAACTGCTCTGACGTGCCAAAAGTAGGATTAACCGTGAGTAGGTGTGATCACACAAATAACTACAGAAGGCTAATCAAAAGAAGAGCATTGGTTGCTGATTTATGTCACTACCAATCACAACACACCAGTCATTACCTCATCTTTCATCATCACATCTGTAAGCCCCTCAATGTAATAAGACAAAACCTGCCATTGTGACCCTCCTTCATAAGAACTCATGTGATAATAAAATAATGCAATAATAATATTAAAATATCTTCTCATAATTTCAAGAGGTTTTACAGTATATCTTGTTTTGTCCTTATTTCATTAGCTAGACTGGAAATTTTAACTCTTAAACCTAAGCTGTCTGAGCTAACTGTTCACTAAGAAGTCGGACTGAAAACTTGTATAACTATGTTATTGATGTAAGACAACAGAAACACGTTATCACAAGTTAATGTTGACAATCAATTCGTTGTTATGAGTTGATTAATCAGTCAATCATCAATTATAATTATTTAATTTATTAAGGTCTATTTTGTTGTTATAATTTAACCAACTCATGGGCCACTTGGAAACCTTCATGGAGCACCAGTGAACCACAGAACATATTCTCATATTTTGAGATCCACTCTTCTGTGCTTTCAGAGTATGCTTTAGAGGGAATATATTTATACACAATTAAGATGGCTTACTTAGACACTCAAAAATATATAATACATTTGTGGTAAGACTCAGTACTGTGAATGTCTCTCTTAGTCTAATATCACGTGTGCAAAATAAGTAAACATTGCCTGTAACTCACAGACAAGGAGCACCAACAGGGTAGACTGCACTACAGGGTACATGGTGTCCTCACTGCACTCAAGTCCTCACTTCACCCAAATCAGCTTTTCAACAATCTCAATCACAGAAACACACACAACGGATAAAGGAGCAGATAAGCTGTAACTAGTCAGGGTTAAGTGTTGCCTGCCATTACATCATACAGTGGTAGTTGCCATACCAACATGACGAAACTCAGAGCCTCTGTTCCTTTTTTTCTCTTTCTTTTTTTTTTTACCACTACTTCTTTAAGGGAAAGCAGACAGACTCTATTCAGGTGAAGTTTGCACACTTTGCACTTTGATTGACTGATTTCTCTGAATAAAGCTGAGCAACTTAAGGTGTACAATGCACCTTTTTTACAGACTGTGATGATTAATTTCCAAAATTATTAACACTGTAAATCTGGCTACATTTTTATATTTTTTTATTTTTAGATTTTTAGTTTTTAGATTACATTAAATTTGAGATGTTTTCCTTTAATATTTTCATGTACATGTAAAATGCTATATTTATATATAATGCTATATATATGTTCATAAGTGTGTCTGGAGGGCTACCTGGGAAGCAAGTGGCGAGGTGCTCCATCAGCGCATCTTGTGTGACAGGCTTGCGGGCAGAGTTCATGGCTGAGATGGCCAGACACAGAATCTCTCCCAGTGGGATGAACTGAGACTGACTGATGGGTGACATACTGATCGGAGATACATCGCCTAGAGAGGAGCACACACACAAAATAATGATCAATCCTACTATACAAGAACATGCTTGTTTGGCAAATGACTGGTCCTGAAATGTCACCTTTTTTAATGCAACACAAGCATATAAGAAAATAAAAACCACATAAGATACTGATATCTCCAACTATTACTGTGGGACCAGTGAAGATGGAGAGAGGAGAAAGGAGGAGTTTGAGGCTAGGGAGGGGTGTGGAGGAGTTTTCAAGATGCTATATGGTCACAACAGTAGTGTGAAGGTTATCCAGGGTGTTTGATCGCGTGTTGCCAAATGTGACCTTATACTGATGACTCAGCAATAAGCACATCTGCCTGTGTAGGCAGAAAGACCCCAGGCCATGCGTCAATATTGATCCCCAAAAAAAACAATGCATATTGAATTTACTAGAAGCACAACTCAGAGCAAATCAAACATGTTACATCACATAATACATCTGAGATTAGACGTCATATTCCTGCATTTAAATGTGGAAAAGAGTGGATTGACTTTTAATAAAGAATTACGCACTGTTGTCCAGCTCATTGTTTAAAAAAAAAAAAAAAAAAAACAGTTTTACTGTAGTATAGGTCCAATTCTCACTATTACCTAGATGCTTATTAGCATGCCTATTATTAACATATTGGCTGTTTATATATCCCTAATCCTTCATATTGTTAGTAAACTGCAAATGAAATATGACAGAAAAAGCACATATATGTTTACAAACTCCATGTATTCCCTGTGTGAAGGTTACAAACACTATGAGGTTTAATAGTGAGAACAGCATTATCCAGCATGAGTCAGCATTATCCAAACCGGGGATGAATATTGTTATGGATCATTTATACAGTTATTCATACTGAAATAAACTCTAATTTGGGGATGAGATGAGAATTACAATGTATAATTCTTTATCACTGTTCATGAAACAATCATAAATGATACACTTATAGCTTGAAGAATTTTAACTTATGAACAGCAATAGAAACACTAATGTTGAACAGAAAAGCTTTAAAACCAGCGTCCATTGATCTGTATTGAAAGAAGCCACAAAATATCTCCAGAAAAACCATATGTTTTACACTGAGATAAGCCTGAACGACACCATTAACCTTTAAAGATTATGCTATGCTTCATTTTTAGCTCAGCATGCTAAAAAAACCCATAAAACTGGTCCGAGTATAGCATAAAGGGCAACAAAGGGTCTGAAGCTGCGCTGCTAACACTGCAGGATGCAGATAGGATGACATCATCCACACGGAGCTGCTGCTCTCCTGGTGTGTGTGTGTGTGTGTGTGTGTATACGGCAGGCAAAAGACCATCAATCAAATCCCAGCTTGTGTGTCTCACTGTTCATGCAGAGTCTGTACAGACAGCAACGTGCTGCTCGTAACCCTCTAAATGACTTACGGAGCATTAGTGACTGATGGGGAGGTTGCTAGCCTAGCATTGTTTTTGTGAGGTATCAGCATGCTAGAGCTAAATTCAGTTGCTCTCCATTATGAATTTTATTGTTTTTACTTTAGTAGGGGGAGGAATAGCGGGTGTGTGGATGTGAGAGAGAAAGAAAGAGAGAGCAGGATGGAGGGAGGTGCAGAGAGACCCCTCCCTCTGCTTTTGTGCTGCAGCCATCAGAAAAGGCAGCTCTGGCGATGGACACTTACCCAACATGCTCCACTCCACACAAAGACAGGAGAGGTGTGACCAATCACAAGCAAGCTTCATGCACACCTTTTTTTTAACTCTCCTCCAGCACTGCTCACTGGCGTACACACACCCACACACACACACATACATATCTACTTGCTCTACCCTCTCCTTCGTCTCACACACATACACACAAGCTAGTAGGTGGCCTGCTGAATTCGTTGTTATGGCAACGCATCCCAGTTGCTCTCTCTTGTTCCTCAGATGTGTGCTATGCCAGGATTTCTCTCTCTCTCCAGCACCCACTTTTCTGTTCTTCCTGTCTCCATTCCTGCTCTTGTGCTTCACACTCAATCTTGTTAATGAAAAATTGAGGAGAGCATGTTGGCTGCAAGACTAAGCAAAACCTGCTCAAATACAAGGCCCTTTAGGTAAATAACAACTTTTATATACACACACGTCATCCCTTATTCTATGGAGTAGTATATAAATACGGAGTAGATTATATTGTTTGTTTTATATAAACAATTCAAATGTTTGGGGTCAAGGAGATTTTTTTAGAGAGAAATGAATGCTTTTATTAAGCATGAATGCATTAAATTGATCGAAATGACAGTAAATACATTTATAATGTTGCAAAAGGTTTCTATTTAAAATAAACACTATTCTTTTGAACTTTCTATTCATCATCAAAAAAAAAAAAAAAAAAAAAAAAAAAAAAAACAATGATTATAAGAAATGTTTCTTGAGTGCCAACTCAACATGTTAAAATGATTTCTGAAGAGCCTTGTGACCCTGAAGACTGAAGTAAATTTAGGTTTGTCTTCACAGGAATAAATTACATTTTAAAATATATTCAAAAAGAAAACAGTTATTTTAATTGTAATATTATTTCAGAATATTACTGTTTTTACTGTATTTTTGATTAAATAAATAAGGAACTTCTTTTAAAACCATTTTAAAAATCTTACAGACACCATAAATATATAAAATGCATGGCTATTATTCTTCCACCTATAAATAAGAGTGTAGTACAAAAAAATTACTATTTTTAAATCCATTCCACATGTAATCTCTATAAATTTCAGCAGTGTTGCCAGACATATGATAATTATCATATTTGTACAATAATTTTGACCTCTTCAAATGATGATGGTTATAATCATAGGGATTCTTATACTCATTGATTGTGCACACCTCAGAGTGCATTAAGAATGCGGGAGGGTGCCCTGCTTTTAAGCCAACGAGCACTATTGGGGTCCATGATGGCATCAAATCTGTACTGCAAAAGGGCCCCCTCAACATCTGGCAACACGCAGGCTTCCAGTGACAGCGACTCAGAGGTGGAGTTTGGACCTTCCCGCTAAGGTACGCCTACTTTTTTATCTATTGTGGTCATTTGCAAGTCATTTCATAAATAGCTGTATTCTGTACGTTTGACTCATGTATGATCATTTTCTTCCAAATACGATACTTTTTAGTTTCTGGTACAATACTTGGACATTTCCAAACTGAAAACACTGAATTTCAGAGCATAAAATACAGAAGTTAGCTGATTCCATCCGTGCCTGGTCATCATCAATAGTCCTGGGAAACAGACAGCTACGATCACAAACAGGACTATGAATAGCACAAACAAACAGCTTGCCCTGCAAAGAATTGTACGCTTAAAAAAAAAAAACATGAATTCTTCTGTTCTGTTTGGAGTCAGAGAGACTCCAAAGCTGTTTAAACAGCTCAAAAACATACGTAACATCATAGTATCAGGATGATTCTAAACAATTTAAACTTGATTCAGCCAAACAGGAAGAGAACCCAGAAATAAAATACAATGTACACTATTAATATTTGCATGTGTAGACCTATAGCAGTGGGGACTCTGGGACTGCAAACAATTTAAACTAAATTAACCTTAACAGTACTTGAGGTTCAATATTCTCTCTGTCTGCGGCGCAAATGGTGTCACAGTACCCACTCTAGTTTTTGTGCAAGTTGTCTTGTATGGCTTCAAGCACATCTGAGGTGACGTCATCCCACTTGGCATAAAAGGAAGAAAAAAGAGACCAAGAGAGGAAGAATGAGAGAGAGTGAGATCAAGAGATGAGAGATAATTTACCGTGTTATAACTTACAATCAATGTATCACATTCTAAAATTGTTTAACAATGTAGTACAAGTATGGCTACTAATATAATAATCAACGAAAATAGAAAACAGTGCAGCCAGAGATGTCTGAAATGTGTCTTTAATAACTCAAGATGGCAGTAAGCAAAACGATTTATGATAGTTAGTGTAATGTGGACTGATATGGCTGGGGAACAGACTAGTATCAAGTATATTATTTTACATTAAAAGGAGATGGATGGATTTTTCATGCTTTGTCATTCAGTGGTTTAAGGGTAAGTCATGAGCCATTAACAGGCATATAAGCTGCATTCCTATTCACAGGGGTCCCTATGCAGGGGTTATCAGTAGATATTGTTATATACAGTATTTAAACATAAAACCTAAATGCAGTGATAAGGTGAATCAAGCTGATTAAAAGTGTTAGACCCTCAACTCATTTTGGGTAAATTTCCTGATTTACTGATGTGAATGTATTCCTGATGCCATTTGCAGTGGCCTTTAAAGTTAAAATGTCTGGGAAAAATCTGGAAATCTGGAACCTCACTTAAAATTTCTGAATATCCTGTGAAGTCTACTTTGTAGGGCACGGTTGGACGATTGGTACCTATACAGATCTATAAGCCAGGAGTGCTCCTGTGGAATAAACAATATTATTTTGCATTTTCAGTCAACCGTTCTGTTCCTCACAATGGATTGCCTTGTGTTTGACAAAATAATAAAATAATAAAAATAAAAATAAAATATTCACATTCAAAATAATTATTCTATCTATCTACTGATAGAAATTGTGATATTAATTATGATTAACTATGCAGGCCAGTGTGCTTTCCAACAATGGGGGAAGCAGATGCAAGCCTAACCTTAGATTCACCATCATAGCCTTATATAAACTCAGGCAGAAGTTTGACTGAAGCAACACTAGATGGAGGCAGGAATCCAAAATGTCCAAAACCAAACGGAAGGAAAAGGACAGGAGCAAAATATTTTCTTCTCAGCTTAAATTTCTTGTTTAATTAAATCTCCAAACTTTTGTTCATTTAAGGCTGTCACTCTGTTTTGAATATTCAACACGTTTTAAATATTTAACAAATGCTTATCCAAATAACAGTTTTCCATCTGAAGCCTGATCTTCCTGAATTACTGTATCATTTGATCCAATGTGAGAAATTAAGGCTAATTTTCTAGACTGATTGGCACCTGAATACACTCAATCAGTTCAGGGGTGCTACACCAACACTGAGAGAAGATGGAGGCTTGGTCACCTGAATAATCTTCTTGGTGATCTATAATGTAAACAATGAGTGGGAGTGAGTGAATAAAGTTCAGTGGGGCACAGATTTGTTAACTATTTGATATGTAAAACATATGCTTGTGGCCTTTTTAAGACATTTTAAGACTTGATTATTTTATGATCAATTTTAATTCATATATACACAAAAACATTACTAAAAGTCGCTCACTAAAAGTCCTCTTGTTTTCCTAAATAGACACTGTGGAACTTGTTAGAAAACCTCAAGCTTCCCTAGAAGTCGAGACATATCCATACAGAAGTGGATAAATCTACAAACAGATTAAACTTTCAACGACTGACAATGACTTCAAATTGAAAATATAATATATTCTGTTTATCTGAACAATGCAATAATTCATCACAATTCTGTGATTACCAGATTGTTGCTGAACTCAGGTACATCTTGTACTTTGTTAGCTCTACCTCTAAAAAAAGTACAAAGAAACAAAGAAAGAAAGAGAAAGAGAGAGAGAGAGAGAGAGAGAGAGAGAGAGAGAGAGCGAGCCTTTACCTAAATCCTCACAGCTGCCCACTGAACGAGAGGTGACCTCATTTTTTGTCAGGGAGGACACAAAAGATCCGTCTCCATGACAACAAACCAGAAAAAAAGTGTTAGCTTGTACACACCAAATGTGGCCAGCACTTCCCTTGGAGCCCTATTGTATAGGCCACTCTCCACACTTGCTCTGTTGCTCTTCACACACAGAAGAACTGCTATAATAGATGAGCAGAACAACAACAAACAACAAACAAAACAAAATCTTTCAGCCAAAATTTTCCAAACCTGCATGAATTTCTTTCTTCTGTTGAACACAAAAGATATTTTAAAGAATGCTGCACCAAACAGTTGCTGGTAGTCATTGACTTCCATAGTATGAAATAGTGCTGGGCGATATGCTAAATAGTCATATCATCCTTGCATTATCCTCTGAGATTGAAGAAACATGATATTATCATGCCAGTTTATTTCATTACTTACTTAGTTTCATAATTTGTAAACTGATAATTTAATAACAAACATTGTAAGTTACTAATTCGAATGTTTACATTTCCAGCTATTCAAACAGCAGCTACAGAAAACGAGCAAAAAACATCATCACTGACTTCAGTCCAGCGCAAGTATATGTACCTTAAAAATCACTCACATTATAATCACTGAAGCTGTCTACACTGTCATGAATAAATCTCTTATACTTACATTGCACATACATCTGCAGTTTGTTGTTTATGATGAGAGAATTTGCAAGAGAGCAGAATTCATTCAGCGAGCACTGAACAACAAAACTCTGGAGTTTCAGCGATGACTCATCTCTGATTGGCCATTGCATTCATAAGCTTAATGGAATCATGTGTGATTGGTTATAATGCGATGTGCAACATTATAAAGACGCGTAAAAAGAAAAATGATGGAACAAATAAGCCCTAATATTAATAAGATAATATTACTACCCTGATAATAATAATAATAATCTTGATATTGTAAAAGACATTAGCCAATGGTGAAATCTTTGACTATCATCAATACATGATACCATCTATCGGCACAACCCTAGTATGAAAAAAAGTCAATGGCTACCAGCAACTGTTTGGCTACCAACTTTCTAAAATATCTTCTTTTGTTTAATTCAAGAAATTCATGCTGGTTTGGAACAACATGCGGGTGAGTAAATCTGACACAATTTTCATTTTTGGGTGAACTATCCCCTAAACACCAACAGTTTACTTGTCGATTGAGCCACGTTAACATATATGGGTTCATATACTACCAAAAATAAAATACTGGCCATATATCTCTATACATCAATGAAGATAGTATCACATTCACCCTCTCCCACACATTCAGTGCACACACGAATTACATCACGTCCCATATGGCAGCCCAGCAGCTTCAAACTAGTTCAACTCCACCCATAAGACACACATCCACACACTCTCTCTCTTTCTGATGGGTAGGTAATGGATTAAGGTCACCAGACTGACTAAAACAGGTTGTTGGACAGACTTAAGCCTTGTTTATGTGTAGCCACGTCAGAGTGCACCACAAATGCCTCTATTCTCAGTGAGGATGAAAACATCTTGGTTACATCAGCAGTATATTGACAGCTTGTTTGAAAATGGTGGGTGAAGATAACTGGTTTAAAAGTACTCATCCTACACACACCTCTCTGGGTGGGGAGGAACAGCCAGAACATGTGTGAGTGTGACCATATGTGAGTCTTTTTAGATTTCACTCAAGCACAAGTTGATCATAATCATCCTAAATAGCTACATAACCTATCACTTTTTTAAATTCATATTTAGGACATCTGAGTGGATTAAGCCATGTGACATACACACTTTAAACTGGCAGTCAAAAGCAAAGCAGGAAACATGTTAGAGTTTGCTAAACCAATGTCATTTTAGTGAGAAAAATAAGTAGTATAATGCTCCACCAATAATTTTCTCAGCCTCATTCTGTAAATCATCCATTTAGCCTTTCTCTTTCAATTTAGACCAGTCTTTATTAGGGTCCTAGGCCAAGCTAAGTTTCAAACAGATGGGAATATTGAGCTCTCAATTAGTAATTCATTCAGTTTTGCAAAACTCCAGGCTTGTTAAAAAAGAAAATGTTTAAAAAGACAGAGACTGCCAGAAATTCACCATAAAACGATGTTGGCAATGTTTCAGTTATTACAGGATAGCATATTGGTGCCTGTATTTTTTATAACCTACAACCATATATTCCATCAAGTAATATAACATTAACAAAACATGTTACTTGAACAACCACATCATAATTGGGCTGTCCATGAAACATGGCCAATACTCATGTGTAGACACCATGCAGGATCATACACACAAAGACAAAATGCCATCAGAGTAACACAAGACACTAAAATAATGCAGTAAACATTAACCAGATATTATGAAATGTCTCTAATATACATTATTAATAAGAAAAATGATACGAAACAAAATTGCTTTTATAAAATTCAATCATATGTGATGGGTCATGCAGGGACTTCTGTGAAAGTCCTTTTACAGTTTTTTATTTTATAAAGTAATTCAATTTTTACTTGCAAAAAATGTTAACAGTGTTTTTTACAGTGTGCTAAGCAGAATATCAGACCCACTCTCTGTAAAACCATGATGCATTTTGAAGAAGTTCAGTATGTAAGGATGTGTGCAAAGTATGTTTTGGAAACATACTACACCAGCCACAAGCTGGTTTACACGTGATTTTCAACATACAACTACATTCAATGTCCTTTTCAGCTTTTAAAAAAATGCTGAGCATTCACTAATAGTTGTTTGCAGTATGTTTTTTTCCAAAAAATATCTCCTCAGAGCCCCTCTACATTTTGCATCCCTTTTATTCTGTCTAAACTCTTTAGCTGAGGGTCTAGGCTTTACTTGTAAACCAAGTGAAATATGTTGTATTCAGCATTACACCAATGAATTAAGTCTGATGATGCAGGGTTAATGCGTGGCTGCAGCTAGCCTAGCTTAGCACTGCCTTAGATGAGTGTATACAGACTGCTGGCCACTACACACTCCACTGCATTGACACACTTTCATCCTGCAAATCTGCGTCATATGCCACAACCACCATATGACATTTATAAAAGAGACATTTTAGCTGTGGAACATTGGTTTTTATTCCAACTTCTATAAAACATGCTAGTGAATATGGATGTGAAATCTTGAACCAAAATATTAAGTTTAGCAGTCAAGGTCACCATGAACTGAAATCAATGGCAGCCTAACGCTATGCTATTGACTGGTCTGGCTAGCTTGTGCCAAAACTGAGTTCAAACCAGCTCCCTGAACAACCCAAATTTACGCACAGATCATCTGATACTGAGATAGAGCTAGACAATGTAAACATCATTTTGGATATTATCTCTAAATGTTTCAGTATAAAGTTACTAGATAATGTAAACATCATTTTGGATATTATCTCTAAATGTTTCAGTATAAAGTTATTAGACAATGTAAACATCATTTTGGATATTATATAATGTAACTACACATGAGTGATCAGTCATGGAGGACACACATGGATTGTGCAACTGCAAAACTCAAACACTAGGCCAGTTGCCATAAGGGGCAAAGGAAGGATTTAAGAGAAAATTTTGGCATCATTAGCATCATCAACATTTGCATTACAAGAGGAGTAGATTGGATTTATATCCGTTTTGCAGAGGCAAATTTATGTTAGCAAGTGTACATGTGTATACCCAATTGGATGGTAATCAATCATGAAACATGAAGTTACTGTAAACACACTGTGCATTTAATAAATAACTCAATTAAAAAAAATCCAATTAACAAACAAATAATTGTGATTTTTTTTTTTTTTTTTTTTTTTTGTGAAACCCTTTTCTATAAGCTGTTTTAAGAGAGTAGAATACAGAAAAAAAGACAACTAAGCAACAGTGGTGGTTTTGAGCGCTGTAGTCATTTACATTTATATATTTGGTAAAAACTTTTATCCAAAGCAACTTATACTACAATCAAGGTACTAATACAAGGTACTCAAGGTAATAATCCGTAATAATTTTCCCTGGAAATCGAACCCATGACACTGGCTTGCTAATGCTATGCTCTGCTGATAAAAGGTGCAGTAGGACATCTTGGAAAATGCTAACTTTAGCCTGATAGCACTGAAAGCGTACATCCCACCCTCCCTGCAAATCTTTGTCCAAAGCCAAGCCTCCTGAACACATATACGCACACAGACCAAACGGCCAGAGACAACATTACTACAATACATCATGTGAGAAAACTTTGTAGTACAGTTACCAACAGTACTACAATACCAGGAAGGAAGGTCGGGTAGCTGATGTTTTCCTGCCATTCTCAATCTGTCTGCACAGTGTACGTGAACGCGCTAATGACGTATCCTGATATAACCCGGTGCACAGAGGTATGCAAATACATATGTTCACAGGCAGGTAGATATCCTCTCATAATGTTCAGACCGAACATTTTGATTTCTTGGGCCTACTCCTTTCACAGAATATATACATGCATATAAATACATTTAGACCATGTTACTTAAAGAGCTGTAAAGAGATTTTCATCCAGCATAACAAAAATGTTTCTAAAGACAATCACCTATTGCACATTTAAGCTACAGGTTTGAGTTTGCTGGAATAAAATATGGCTGCAAAAAGTTTTGCACTGCAATCAAGTGATAATTCATGTGTAAATCAATGTATTGACAAGGCTGATAAATCAGCCAATAATTTTTTTTTAATTATCGGCATTGACCAATACATTTATTTTTGTTTGGAAAGTCTTTTATTTTGACAGCAATGAGAATGCCAGCACCTGAGCTCACAGAGATCCCTTCTCCATCTTCAGTGATTTACTGTCTCGGTTTAACAGTTCTTTCTAAAAAAAATATTAGATAGAACAGTTAAATAAAATTAGCATTATATAAAAAAATATTATAGTGTGACAACTTTTCTATTATTAGAAATAACATTAAAACAGTCAGCCAAATGCATTTGTAGTATCAAAGAAGTTGTTTAAAAATAATCTGAAAACTGTTTATTTACAAATTTAAGTTAAACTTTAAATTAACCAGATTTCTAATAAGATCTCAGATTTTCGGACTTCATTGTATCTAAGGTATAGTTTGATGAAACTGGACAAACCTAAAGGCCCGGGTAGGGGTGGGTGATATGATCAAAATGAGCATGATCGTGATATAGTTATTTTTGCTTTAAATAAGGTCTAAATGATAATGAAGTCACTGATTAAGAATAAGAAACTAATTTCAAACAATAGGACACAAAACTACAGTAGAACAAATAAATAAGAAATGCTACATACGCTGTATAAAGTAATCAAATGTATAAAAACACAGCATATTCTTCACAGTGAGATTTTCTTTCTTTTGTTGTTTGATTAACATGAATGACAGACAGCAGGAATATTAGACTGCTGTCACTTTAAGAGCTGCCCGAATCCAGTTTACTGTTAGACGTTTGTTTTTTCTCAGCTGTTTGCTTTCACTCAAGACCTAAATTAATGTGTTTATGAGGAAACTTGCAAATACCGATATTTTTACTCAGTTCAAAACTCCCGTGCTCTATGAGCACCATCTTCACGCACACGCACGTCTGTGACAGTGTTCCGAAACAGTCTCTCAGACAGCGTGCTTATATAGTGAAATGAGTTCTCTTTCGCTGCCGATTGCATTTCAACAACTTGTTTTAAAACGCAATGCTTAAAAACGCATGCAAATGACAATTTTTCATGACCACATAGCACAGCAAAATCACATGAGCGTGTAACCACCATTCGACAGTCGAAACGAAGAGACAACAGTAAAAAAATCTCTACCGGTTGACAAATTTTTAGCGGTTAATCAGTATACCTGCGCCACCAACCCCTAGGCCCAGGTGTACTTCTTTTTCCATGTTCTGCTCAATCTCATGCACAGCCAACTGCACAGCTTTCAAAGTATACTTCACCCCGTATGAGCACGGAGGACAAGTTCGCCACATGTACAGTGGACTTTCTGTCTTAACCTGGTGCCTGCGCTGTTGTAAAAGCAGACATTAAAATTGGGCTGCACATGGAGGGTCTGTGAAGACGTCCGTGGACACGCCTGAGGACAAAAATTACATCACCTGAAGTATACTTTGGGCCTAAGATCACTCAACAACAGTTTCCTTTTCTGGAGACCCAGCGAATCAATCTACAGCAAAAGGAACACATAGCTCTATTATACTAAACTTCAAACTATATATCAATTTCTCAAGTTTAGTAGGCCCTGACTCTCAACAGCATAGTGGTCCAAGCTATAACTGAAAAGATATGAAGTGGGGTAGAGCAGAGTGCATAGGGTGGTCCCCTCAGACTAGAACAAAAATCCATACCATCCAACATCCCCCACACAGTCGTGTACTCTGTAGCCAACACTACTACAAGCACATTAACTGAATACAGAGGTAATGAAGATACAGTCATACCATATGCTCAGCCCTCCATGATACTATAAGGATTTGTTATAACCTTCAGGCCTGGTGCAAAATGGAAACCAGCGTTCTTTACTACTTAACGGAAAGGTCAAATATAGCTATTTAGGACAGACAGTAAACGAACGCTGCTTCAAATGGGGGTCAATGCAGAATCTTCACTTCATGCAGTATATTAGCTTGCAGTCCTACTTCTGTGGCCTGATTGCTCGCCATTCGTTCATCCCTCCCTCTCTCATGCTCTCATTCTCTTCTCAATCATCTCATGCAAATCCTGCATACAGTCCCACTAGTGATGTCAGCCACTGGGATGTCCAGAACTGGGGTGGATATTTTTAGCCTGGTGCAATGAGTAATAGAACGTGTAGAAGAGAGAAAGAGAGAAAAAATAGAACAACCGAGTGAATCGGTGTTGTGAGGATATAATGAGATGGTCTATATAAAAATAGGTGTGAGTGTTTATCAGAACAGGGAAAGCTAGAGGCACTATATGAGGACTTGTGCAAGGTACGAACATCTTTCACACATGCATATGTGTGTGTGTCATTTTTAATGCAAAAGATCCCAAAGGCTTAACTGAGTTTCTCATAGTGGCTGGATGATTTCTACAAATCTATCAGCTGACTGTAGGCGGAGACCAGAGATTTGTTCGAGCACAGCCTCTTCTATCTCTCTCTTCTTCCGTTACGCACATTACTACAGAGGCCAGGCTATTACTGCACCAGCATGGCCTCGTTTCTCTCCCACGCCTAAATCAGGGACTCTGTCACAGCTGGGCCGGTGCGTACGTGCGAGTATGTGTAGTTACTTTGTGCCACTAAAATCAAGTCCAAAACAGTTCAGTGGAAAACAGGCAAGCAAGATGATGCCCTTAATCAACATGAAATCAACTGATACTATTTATTTTCTTACTGCAAGTTATTCAAAACAGGATAATGCTATTGGGTTGTAATATTTTATCAAAATGTAGTAAGGTTGAAATGATTTTCCTCTTCAACTTACGTCACTTTGGTCAGGCAGATTTTAAGATAATATTAGCCAATTGCCAAATAGCCCTTGGGCACTGATTTTTACAACCCAAACAAATTCTGATTCAAAAAACCAAAAAAACATAAAACCCAATTTCTGATGGATAAAACCCAAAAAATATTTTAATGGAATAGCTTGTCCTGTGGAAGTATAATGGGTTGCAAAAAATCAGTGTGAAATTCACATTGATTTTAAGCATAACACTTCGTACTGGGAGCATTTTCTTTTCTTCCTTTTTTTTTTGTTTTTTTGTAGAAAACCATTTTAGAAGATGTTGGTTTTGCTTTCTCCGCGGGATACAGCTAAATGTTCCACAGACACATACAGTACAATAACTATGATATACACCACTATTCAAAACCTTAAGGTCACTAAGATCTTTTATTTTTAAAGAAACGAATAATGAAAATAATAATGAAAATAAAAACTTTTACACTGTTACAAAAAATGTATTTCAAATAACTTTCCATTTATCAAAGAAACCTGAAAAACAGCTGGCTTCACTTGTAATATCAGTAGGCCCCAGAGGTTAGTCAACGATTAGTCTGTATACTGCGATTAGCCTGTGCTAACAGTTAAAGTTAGCATAACTTTAAGGACAATCTTGACACCTACTGCAGGTGAGCACACAGTAAAGCTGGTTCTTAAAATGACGCCATCCTGAAAAGAAAGCAAGGCAACAAAGGAGTATTTGCTGCACTGATCTATGCTGCAGTTATTTGAGCTTTATTACAAAGTCTGTTGTCCTCCAATGAACTCATCTGAAGTGGATAACAAATACATACATTCAGTATATACTAAATATGACATGCTACTGTAGCTGTGTTAGCAGCATAAATGAGATTTAACAGCTATGGCAGAGGGCAGGTTTTTAGCAAATAAGAACTTAAATTTCCAACAACATTTCTACCAACATTTTTGTTGCAAAACTCCAGAAAGTACCTATACATAAAGTTCACTGAGGTTTCTAGATGAAATGACCACGAGTGGCAGTAAAACAACAACAACTTTAAACTTGGAAAATTCCTTTTGACACAATCATGGTTACAGGGGCAGATTATTAATTAATAATTACTTATTTTTTTGTGTGTTGTTCTTGCACAATTATGAACTAAAAACTGTCCGTGGTTTATAAATGAATACATTTTTATGTTTGTATCAGATGTCCAGCTCCACACGTATGGCTTTTCTCATGTAGTAAACGTGCTAGATAGCTCTCCTGGTATAGCATTGTGCTTGCAAAAAAAAAAGATCTTAAAGTCTTGTAGAAACTAGCTACAATTGTATGGTTACTTCAGAAAGTGCATTTCATCTCATGTTTGCTTTTGCTATTGGTTGCATTAACCTTTTAGTATCACTCACAGGACAACTTCCAAACTACTGCAGTAAGTACAATAACCTGTGTAATAAAACATTGCCAGATTCAAGTTCATCTGTTTCAGATGAAAACAAAAGAACACTTTTATCACCATTCACTGGACATTTCACATTAAATGTGTTGTGAAACATGCAAAAGCAATGCAATAACATTTTTCAGAAATGCCACAGGCACTATTTCCAATAAGCCTGGGCTGCAAATTTAGGTCTGTTTTTTCAAGCATTTTTGTCTTTTCACACTATTTCTCAATTCATATATGATCTTTTATGTAAAAGAGCAGCTCAAACATTCTCTGAAACATTTCCTTTTTTTTAATGGTGGGAAAACAATACATAAATGACAACAATTTTCACTATTACTTTAAAAAAACAGAGGGACAGATGGCAAAACGTCAGCTTCTAAAACACTTAGCTGTAAAAGCTGAAAAGGAATTGCCACGTTAAAAAAGTGAGACCTGAAAAAAAGTGATAATTTAAGTGGAGACATTTTTATCTGGCTTCAAGTACAGACAATTTAAAACCTCATCTGGTTAACTCTAGCCTTTTTTGTGTCACTTTCCATGGGGTAAAAAATTAAGCTACCACTCAGTAAAGGTTAGCTGATTTAGGCTAAAATGTTAATGATTAACTTCATTTACCCAATATTCAGAGAGACAATATTTGTTTGATCGTCAATTTTCACGATAGTTTAGGTAAAAAGGTAAAAAAAAATTAATTTGATGGATGCTGTGACTATAGTTTACTTAATTTTGTAGGTAATTTGTAGGTAGGTGACTTGCCTTTATGCCATGTTGTAGAAAGAGGTTTGCATTAGTTAAAAAATAAGATTTAGTACAATAAACTGATTATCAATTTGACAGATGCAAAATTATTACGTATTTCTATAATTTTAATTGTTGAATATAGCCTTTAGGGTGGGACAGTCTTGGTTCATCTAATTTTACATTATATTTTATTAAAGAAATCAAATAATTCTTACAACAAAACATGGAACTGTGCCATTAAAGTGTACAGCAAAATGTATAATGTTTGTGAGTGTTTCCTGATATGCTTAAAACTAAAGAGAATTTACAGATTTTCTCCCCAGTCACTGTTCTTACTTTGCACCCAATTTGTCACACCTAATGCCCACACACGACTGTACAAACATGCAAGCAGATACATTGCACCAAAAGGACTGGCAACTTTTTTTTACCCCAAACACAGATCAAAAATACAGCTTAAAAATTGAGGTGGTGTCACCTTGCCATTTCACTACTGAGCTCCTCTTCAGGCCTGACCAGCTCTCCAGCTCTAGGCCTATATTATGGACAATAACACAACCAAAATGGAGAAAAGCAGCCATGAAACCTAAGGCCATCTCACAATCTCTGTAAAACTGGGAAATCAGCTGCCAGAATAGTTATTCATGATGCTGCAAACTTAATACTGTAAAAAACATTGCTGGGACCAAAATGGTGGATGCATGATGCTTGATTTCATCCTCTGCTTTGCTTGTGCTGTTGCGACTGCTTTGCCACAGCATGATTCAAAAGCCCCTGTCTATCAGCACTTCAAATGCAGCAGCCTCTCATGGCCATTTAAAGAATGATGGAAAACGACAGGTACTAGGCTAATGCACTAGGCTAACAAACATTTACAGTAGGCTTCCTCAAATCCGGTCCAGAAGGGCCACTGCCCCTGCAGAGTTTAGATCCAACCCAAATCAGAGACACCTAAGCAAACTAGTCAAGGTCTTGAGAGTTACTAGAAAATGACAGGCAAGTGAGGTGGGTTTGAGCTAAACCCTGCAGTGGTCCTTCAGAAACAGATTTGTGAAACCCTGATCTACGGCCTCTGGTCCAAGGTGAAATAGAGGTCCTGGGGGACCCACCTGGTGTCATGTAGCCCCGCGGAGAAGGGGAGATGTGGGTCGGAGGAGGGGGCGGTGGAAAGTGCTTATGGTGGTGGTAGTCCTTCTCACTGCGAGAGCGGATGCGCTCCAAGGCCCGCTCCGGTAGATCCGAGCTGGGCCAGGCCCGCCTGAGGTTGGTGCTGCGGGTCTTCTTCATGCCGGCAGGTTACCCGTGGAGGGGGGAAGGGGGGAGAGAGGGAGGGGGAAGGGGAGGGAGGGGGTGGGGAGTAACCTGAGGTTCAGTCCCTCCCCCACATTGGCAGGGGACACCCCAGTCCAGGTATCAGGCCAGAGTCATGGTAAGGGCGCTCTCGCACATGCACACGTGCGTACGCATATACACACACATATGCGCACGTACGCACGCGAATTGGGGGTGACACGTGGTGGTGCAGGCGGGTGTGCTCAGTGACGGGCAGGCGGGCTGGAGGTGGGCGTGAGAGCACTGGGCTGGGCTGTCCTTTGAGGCATCACCCTTGGCTGGTACAAATCCCGCCGACCCCCTGCCAAACATCCGGATTCATGTGCCACGAAGGGCACATTACGTCGCCAGGCACTGCGGGGATGGGAGAAGAGAGGGACGGCGGGGTGGGAATGGGGCGAGAGTAGCGAGAAGCAGTGCAAAGACGATTCTGGACAGTGCGTGCGTAACGGCAAACACACATATGAGTTTAAGCAAGGTGCATTGCGATGAAAGGATGGAGCGGTGAAGGAAGGGAGGGAGGATAGGGTATTGTGGAGGGAGGGAGGGAGGGAGGGAGAGAGAGAGAGGCCTGCCTGTCCAACAATAGCCCAATTTAGCACGGCGGCGGCAGCCCCTCGGACAATCCGCTGAAAAACAAAAGGCCTGCCAGGGAAAGGGAAAAAAAGAAGAAAGGAGAGACCGGCCTCTGAGGTGACCTCGAAGCTTTGGTGATCTCAGTCCGCAGACAAGCCCGTGTCAGCCTCCCTCCTCTCCAGCTCTGCCACTAGCCTCCGTCGAAAACGACGCCACGCACGAGGGGAGGGCAGAAAAACCGCGACAAGGGGGAAGGTGGAAAAATGGAAACTGCAGATGCGGAAGAAAGGTCCTCCTCTTTTGTTCCGTAATTCCACAGTGAAGGAGGACGGCGGCTGCGAGGCTACACGCACATTCACGCGACTACATCTTGTCTCCGAGGCTCCCTCCTCTTTCAATGCTGATGCCGTCGCTGCTGCTGCTGCTGCTAACACTGCTGCTGCCAGCACCTTATGAAAGGGGTGTGTGTGTGAGTGTATGTGTGAGTGAGGGGGGAGGCAGGAGAGCAGCAGAGCAAGCGATCGAGTGTGTGAGCGCGCGGTAGAGGCTGTACGTGAACGTGCATGTTTCAGAGTGCGACTGAGAGTGAGTTAGCATTGATGGAAAAGAAAGATGGGGGAAAGGGGAAATAATAGCAGCGTTCAAAATCAAAGAAGGAATAGAAAACACGTGCATACCATAGCAGGTGTCCTAAAATAACATGTAATTAAAATTTTTTAAAAACAAATGTGTATCTTCTTCATCTTGCCCATGACCTGCTTTAGTTCCACGCTAATTGTACAAGAGTATTTGTCCTATTCAACGCTCACTTTATCTTTCAGCATTCATAAGCAAATTCAAGGCCAAAGCACAATAATTACAGAAAAGAGAGACATTTGTATTATTTTCATTTGTGACCGAATAAAGAAAGAAAACAAAAATCGTATCCATTGCTTTCATCAACACACGTTTTTATTTACACAAAATTTAATCCAAAAAGTAATAAAATTAAACAAATACCCTACACAAAAGAACAACACATAATTTCAGAAAATAATAAAACTCTCTGACCCCATATAACACAGAGATTTTTAGAAAATAATTAATCTCTGTGAGCCCATATGATGCAAGTGGACATGACCCCCAAAGTTGACGCTTCAAAAACCACTCAAAACTAACACTATGCTAATCCATATGACCCCATTGGATAAATCAATATCTTCTGAAGCATACCTGAGAATATATATATATATATATATATATATATATATATATATATATATATATATATATATATATATATATATTTAAGGCAGCATCGATATCACAATGTGCAAATCTCAATAGTCACATCACAGGATGTGCAATTATTAGTATACTGATTGTGTGGACGCAACAAAGCGACCGGAACATACCATATAGCTGTCTACACTGGATGTGGACGCAACAAAGCGACCGTTGCAAATCCTTTAAACTTTGTGTCACTACATCATAAAAAGAATGAGGGATTTACTCTCTGGGATTTGCCATGTTGCGCCGCATCCAGTGTAGGCAGCATCACTGATTATAATGGGTTCTATTGTATTTTGTTGCTTTACGCTGCTCGCGTCCAGTGTAGACACGGCAAGAGCCATGCAGATGCACGTGAACACTGAATTCCATTCGCAACAGTTGCTTATGGCTTAGGTAAAGGTAAACAGCTGATAAAGAAAATGGATAGTATCACAGCAGTTTAATGTTCCTAAGGCTTTCTGTGTCATGAATGTTAATCAAACAACAAAACACAGAGAAAAAAAAAATCACTTTTGTAGCTTTAACACAGATTTATTAGATTTAATTTACAGTGAAGACTATGCAGTGTTATTTTACATTTGATTATTCAACCAGTATACCTGAATACTGTTAGACTTACCAGAAAAATATAAAGCACTGTTTAATTTATATCTTTGTTCTATTATATTTATCTATGTTTGTAATTCTTTTATCTATGCTGATTAACTCACCTATAAAATCACCCTAATCACTGATTATTTTTTTTCCAAATAAAGCTTTTCAAGTCATCTGGTGTTTTTTTTTTTTTTCATTTCACAATATATATCACAGAAATACTAAATATCGCAATGTGAGTTTTTTCCAGTATTGTGCAGCCCTAATATATATATATATATATATATTAGCCCTTATATAAGTAGGATCTAAGCGTGTTGTGAAAGTGACTTTTTGAGCAAGATTCACAACACGCTTACATCACGCTTCACAATGTGCCAACATTCACAGTGGGACAATTGGTCAGAAGTGATGGTTTATAGTTGAAAAAGTTTATTTATTTATTTATTTTTACATACACATTTTCATTACAGAAGACATTGATTTATCTGGGGTTGTATGGATCATCGTGATTATTTTGTGTGGTTTTTGAAGCTTCAGCTTTGAGGAACCCATCCACTTTAAGATTTAAGATGGATATTTATTTTTTTTAATTTGTGTTCCACAGAAGAACAGATGTTATATACACCTGAGACAGGATGAGGCAGTAGCATACCCATGAGGGGGCCTGGGGACCAGAATCGCCCCTGCCTACATGTAATATAGAGTGGTCCCCTCTTTTAAAGATGGGCCCCCCAACATTTAAATTCTGACTTCACCACTGGCATGAGGGGGACCAAATGATGAGAGAATAGTTTATGGTTGGGCTAAGTATCCAGAATAGCTGGAGAGAGCTGAATGACTAAAGAGCCTTGCTGAACATAATACATGAATTATGACACACTCTGTAAATGTATTGTACTTAATATAAAAATATTCTTGAAATCATGAAGGCTCACATAAGATTAAGACTCCAGTCTCATCAGTAGTCTAATAACAAAATGTTTACTTTATTTTACTGTATTATTACACTTTATTTTTGTGTCCTTATTACATCATATATACTTACTATGGTAAATTCTGTAGTAAACAGTAAATTATGCAGAATTAAAAGCAACTAACCCTAAACCAAACCATATCCCTAACCCTAGTAATTACATGTTATAAATTAATATTACTTAATACTTACTTGTGTAATTATGGCACTTTAAAATAAATTGTAACTAAAACTAATTATTCTACATGTAGCATGCTGTCTAATGGTGGCTGGCATACTGACATACAAAATTAAAAAATCTGAATAAGATTCCAATAATAATTGTACCTGAATGAAGAGGACTCATGATAGCAGCAGGAACCATGTCTGGGAGATGTAGTTTTTTGTTGATTTAAATCAAGAAGAGGAGGAGGAGGTTAGAGGCCAACTAAGCATGACAAAACACCAATGCCTTCTCTTCAAGTTGCTCCCACCCCCTCTGCAATTAAAATGAGAGTGAATGTGACCACATCACAAACTCCCTGCAAGGCGTTACAGAGGCTAAAGGCTAACAACAAGCAAGAGGGGGTGTGACACAACATGCTGTGACCATGACCTCTGTGAGTCAGCTTTAAGAGTTAGAGAAACTCATTTTCCAGTAGAAAGAAAAACTCTGTATCTTCAACAATTGTAACAGGAGCTCAGAACCCGTGTCTCCTGAGTTTCAGCATATTAACTTTAATTTGTTTTGAAACAAAAGGTATCTAACTCAAAAACCCCTTTTCTCTTATGTTAACTTTATACATTTTATACATTATACATGCTTTGAAGTAGAAAATAATGAAGTTTTGAAAATATAAAGTTTTGAAAATATAAAAACCCATAACATGCTCTTTGCTAACAATTAATAAATGGAGAAACTCTGCAAAAGCTGCAGGCCTTATATATGTCACAATAAAAACTATAATAGTTGATACAGTGAATCTCATAACAATGGAAGAAGCTATTTTGTAATTTCTAAACTTGTGCATATAATACAAACCACAAACAAAAACCTATGAACAGTATACAGACACACATATTTAAGTAAGTAATAATGGCTAATGTTTCTAATGACAGATGATCAGTTTTGTTCATTCTGTAATGAGTATAATCCTTACATACCCTCTAGTGGTACAATAGTGCTACTGTGAGTCTCAGTTACAACACATGGAACAAGTCACAACAACACAATTAGTTAACAACAAGTGACAAACATGACAAGTATTGCTAGTCAGATTGCTTATGTATTTTGTTGACCTACACAACCGTTCAGTAAGATTTTTGAATGTTTTTGAAAGATGTCTCTAATTTGCACCATAGCTGCATTTGTTTTATTAAAACAGAGTAAAAACAGTAATAATGTGAAATATTATTAAAATTTTAAATAACTGATTTCTATTTTTAAAATGTAATTGATAAACAAAATAACATTAAAAAAAATTACAAAAAAAAATAATTCTTCTTACAATCAATGTTAAAAACAGTTATGCTGATTAATATTTCTGTGGATGCTGTAATAAAAACAGGATCTGATGAAAAGAAAGTTCAAAAGAACAGCATTTATTTGACATTTTTTGATCTTGCTGGATAAAAGTATTCATTTCCTGGTTAAAAAAAAAAACGTATTAAACACAAATTTTTGAATGCTGAGGTATGTATCTTATTAAACATTTTTCTTGAATAATCACATAACAACCATCAGTTCCATTATACATTATTATACCTTTCATATTTTTAGTACTGTCTGATTTGACACAATTTATATATACTTATTAATATTTAGTATTAGTGTCAATGCAATGTAAATAGCTCTCTCAATAAAACACTAAAAATTTAAAAAATACTCCACAAGTGCATCAGAAACTGTGAGAGTAAATCTTAATACTGTGGCCAGCCGCAGGTTCAGCTCAAGTACATTTGAGGAGAGAGGCCTTGCGCTATAACCTCTTCCTCACACCGTCCTATCGCTGTCTGCCTGCTCATCGGCTGAAATCACTATTCTGCTATTCTGCTATTCTGCTATTCTGCTTGGCTGCGGATTGGAGGACGGGAAATTGGATTAGAGAGAGGGTGAAGAGTGAAGTTATATGGGAGGGGGAAAGGCAAAGCTGCTCTGGTTCATTCATACAAAAAAAGGAAGGGGGAAAAAACACCAGCCATCTTATTTCTGAGCCGCAACAGCAGCCGTAACCATGGCGACGTTGCTTGATGAGCTCATAGGCTCTGCAGTAGGACATCTCTAAAAGGTGAATGGTGGAAGATGCCACCGAAAATGTGGAGAGGGGCTAAGGAGGATTACTACGCATTTTAGGAGGCATTTATATTATGAATAATAATTATAAGTAATTACATTATTATTATTATTATTATTATTATTATTATTATTACATATTATCTATCTCTGTGTGTAAAAATATATATGCATACACAAACACACACACACACACACACGTATATCATCTGTCTATTGATTTTATTTTTAGATTTTACTCATACAAACTAGCTTTGCAATAAATCAAAGCTATATTCATGTATTTATATATAATACTTACAATGGTTGCATTGCAAAACCATGAAAGCAACTGTTAATAATTACTTCAAATGTTAATTTTAACAATTAACTTTTTTTATTTTTTCATTAAATAATAATATATTTAAATATGTATATTATAACACTTCCTGATTTACTTTAAAACACCAGAAGGGTGGATGCAGATGAAAATTATACCCCATGCCTCTAGATGGCAGCAATGCATCACATTTTCTTTGGAAAGTTCTGCTTTATTGTTGTTGGTCAATAAATAAGCCTCATATGAACAACTGAGTTAAGAGTCCACATAAATTCACATAAAACATGAAATTAGGTTTTTGGATCTCAGTTTCTACACTTTCTACACAAAAATAGTTCTAAACAGTACCAGAAAAGGTTACTTCGGCTTATAACAATAGCAGAACCCTTTTCAGTGCTAAACAGAACCCTTGTTTTAAGGTTCCATAAAGAACCGTAAAAGTGCTATAAACCTTAATAGTGTTATAAAAGTCATTGTTTATTTTTTCATTAATATTAGTATTATTAATATTATTTTGATATATTATTTATTAATAATCAATGCTTTGTTTTCTGAATAGATTCACCAAGCCCTACTAAGAGAAGATACTAAATGTAAAGGAAAAACAAAGCCTTGACGAGTACAAGCCCTTCAGATTCAATACAGAAACCTACACCCACAGTCCAGTGCTAAACAAGAAAAACTCTTCCGATATTTAACCTTCAGATATTCAAAGTAAGCAGATCTTTATACATCATTCTCCTTGGTTGTTATATATGAAAGGAAGCTAATAATGTTACTCATACAAACTAGCTTGAAAGCTAATAATACTGTTGACCATGAAAAAAAAAACGTTTACAGCGTTAACGTTTTTATTTATCTATACATCCATTAATTCATATTAAAAAAACACCAGAAGTGAGCAGAGAAAGTTCCTCAGGACAGCATGCATACAGTCAATAAAGCTTGGGTGTTCATGATAAAATATGAAACTTGGAAGGTCTCTAATCTAATTTTCACATGTTAACAGAAAAAAGTTAGTTAAAACAAAAAACAAAAAAAAAAAAAATGTTTATGGACACAACAACATTAATATGATTTAAAAGGAGTTGATCAGTAAAAAAGCGTGTCCTCAGGGAAATAACAGTGGGTACAAAACAATAAAGCCTCATCAGTTTGTGAACCGCTGAAATTCACCCAATGTTATGTGCACGTCACAAATCATGATAAATATGAGAGCTGGAAGGTCTCTAATCTATATTTTCACAGAGAGTAAAGAAACACGTTTAAAACACATATGTGACCCTGAACCACAAAACCAGTAACACGTTTAAAACACATATGTGACCCTGAACCACAAAACCAGTTTTAAGTGTCAATTTTTCGAAACTGACATTTATACATCATCTGAAACCTGAATAAATAAGCTTTCCACTGATGTATGGTTTATTAGGATCAGACAATATTTGGCTGAGATACAACTATTGAAAATCTGGAATTTACTCTTTGGTGGTCATGTCGGTTTCACGTGGTTTTGAAAAACTTTAAGAAAAGTTTCAAACAAACAACTTTCAAGTAAAGGTTTTCGATTAAATAAAAATGCCATGTGGTGTAAAAATAAGTAAATGTGGTGTACTTATCTTTTCAGAAGTTTCGTTCTTTTATCTTCATTATGATTTTAGGACAAAATCAAGTATTTTAAGAAGAGAACTGACAAAAAACAGTGTCATGTCATTGACAACTATACAGAGAACCTATATCCAAATATATGCACTAACATTGTGATCAAGTCTGAAATGACTGCCATTGTCTTTTAAGCAATAATATGATTCAGAAAATATATATTTTTGTACACCGCCCCATTAAAGCCAGAGGAACAACCTGACAGAAGAGTTGCTGACTATTGTCTTTATCACAGTGATTTTCCCCTTTCAAAGCACTCTATAAATGTCAGAATAACATTTCAAGTGGGAACATCTCCACAGCTTGTCCTTCATTTAAGAGTACAACAGGTTTGACAATGGCACAGCTGTAAAATGGTTTTACTTGTGAACCCAAATTAATTTAAAAAAGCAAGAATGTAGCATTCAAAAGAAAGAAATTTAATCATGAATGGGTTAAAAAAAAAAAAACTATCAAAGCACTAGAACATTTATTATGTTCTGACTGTGCACCTAAAGCCAGACAGAGCAAACAAATTAATTGACATAGATTTGTGCAGAAACCACTCAGCGTTCTCAGAGTCTCTTGCGAGTCCACATACGCAGAGGACTGACAAGAGCATGCATGATGGCAGTTAGTGAGACAACACTCAGCAAGACTCTACCAAGGTGACACATGAATGAAGCCGGCGGGGGGGGAGAAGGTGAAGAGTGCAGGTTAGGCTCCAGGCTACAGAAGAGGGCTGCTCCGCAACAGATCACAGAGATCACTCACAGATCTCCTTACAGGCCAAAGATCAAAGCCACAGCTGGGCTTTCAACCGGAAAATTAATCAAAGTATATATTTGCCCAAAATAGAAGCTCAGATATGGCTATTTTAGGACCACACATGTTTCTCAGCACAAATTCATGTTGTTAAATGTTGTCAACATCAAATTGTCAACAGTTGGATGAAAGAAGTAAGAGGCTAATTCAATTTTTTCACTCTAATGTCATTCACAGTGAGACCTGTATAACTTCAATTAAATAAAATTATATATATAATTATACAACCACAGAAAAAGTTCCTAACACGATTTGAGATTTATGCCCAAATTAAATTAAAGACAAATAAATGTTCTGCAGTGGAGGTACGGTAATCTCAAGTGATATATTATATATGGATAATTATGGATATTTACAGTCCAATGGGGTTATTTGTAAAATTAAATGAATACATAAATCATTTTTGTGTTCATAACAATACATTACTGTTAATAATTTCACTGTCACTGTAAAAAACAAGAAAACAAAAAAAAAAACAAAAAAAAGCTGACCACATTTCTGTTCATCTTTCTGACTGTTATTTCAACTATTCCTAAAATTGATAAAAATTGCAAGTTTCAGTTTTCCCACACAGAAAAAGTTAAAAGTACATTTTAAAAAAATTAAATGCATCATTACAGTAGCTTAATAAAGCTTTTTTATTTTACATGGAGCAGTTTTCTCATGGAGGTCGACATGCTGAGTGCTGAATACAGTCCATTTTAATGTGGTAACCTCCTGTTTCCAGACACTTTTTTCCATGGAATGAATTAATCATGGCTTTTGCTTTTGTGTGAAGTTGCAGTAACTGCACTACGGTCAATGTAAGTCCAAGACAATGGACAGCACAACATCAACAAAAGATTACTGACTGAGAGCGCCTTTAATTTAAAAATTAGTTTAATAGTCAATAATCTGCACTTGCATCAGGTTTTGTGGGTGTTTTGTTTAAAGCCCTGCAGGAGTGGTAGATTTACAATGAGGTGTTGAAAGTGAACCTGCACAGACATCAGTGTCCCAAACACCACATCAGCCAAATATGCAGTCAGACACCACAGAGAGAGCACAACTCAACATGACTTACTGCTGACCTCTCACACACAGACATGCACAAAATGATTTACTCTCTGTGCATGATCAGGTGTTATCAACACACCTGATGACACATCTAATATACGTTAACCCCTAAAGCGAACTGAAGAACAAGGAGCAAGTGTAGGCACAGAGAAGGTCAAAAAGACTAAATTTAATTATACGGCACTTATTAAAGACATTACTCGTACTGTATTAGAGTCTTTAAAAAGCACTAGATAAATGGTTA
Organism: Cyprinus carpio; assembly: GCF_018340385.1. NCBI lineage: Eukaryota > Metazoa > Chordata > Actinopteri > Cypriniformes > Cyprinidae > Cyprinus > Cyprinus carpio. The sequence goes on from NC_056597.1 coordinate 11,310,524, forward strand.
AAACTGCAGTAAAATACTCACAGACCTTGTTAAAAATAAACTTGAGATCCTTCTGGAGAATGTGCAGAGCAGTAGGTGCTACACACAGCCAACATTTAACTGTGTCTGGTGTCTATCTTACACTGCAATTGTTACCCTAAAGAGGAATTTTAATCTGATTTAACCAATGAAATTTAGTTTTGTTTGTATTAATTAATGTGTTTGATTCAACAATTTAGAATAATTGAGTAATACAATATGCTTAAAATAATATTATTAATTAACTGTTTACGTATATGTAACATTTTACAGGTACATAAACATACTTTTTTGTTTAAATAGTTGCTGAAAATTACAATATGGATGCACTGACAGCATCTAAAATGTAAACAGTAACTTGTGTATGTAAAATATTTTATTGCTTTATATATCATAAATATATTTTTATACTTTCATAGATATATTTTATCTTAACTCTATCCACAAAGCAGTAGCCACTTTTTATCAACATAAACAATGAAACAGACAGAAATATGTACAATAACATTATTTTAGTAACATGTAAATATATTTAAATATATATTTGTTTGCAAATCCACCTCCTATCTCTAAACTCAAATCTGACCATATTTAAAGAATATATAAAGTTACAGTATAAAGAAAAACTAGTGTAATCACTATAATTTATTCCATAAATTGCAAAAAGCACTAACAAAGTACAGTCGAAATGATGACATGCTGTATTCAAAGTACTCTCAGGCAGTATACAATAGTTTTGGGTAGACAGTCAAACTTTTGTTAATGTTGTTAATATCTGAAAATCTTATCCTGATCCACTCCATGAGACACACATATCTTATTCAAATGCACACTTCACCAGAAACACATTCGGCATGTTTTGGCATGTAGAAATTTGTGATGAAGCATACAAGAGCCAATGAACGTTTGATAACACTGACGTAAAACCTTTGTAGCTTCTTGAGGCAAATTCTCCATTTTTAAAAAGTGTGGAAATTGACGGTTACTTTTACTACTGAGGAAGTAAATGAATATTGTTAAATGAAGACTTGGATTTTAAAGATTTGTAATTACAGATTACAGAAATATTGGTAACACTTTATTTTAAGGTGTCCTTGTTACACACTACATGTACTTACTATCATAATAGCACTTAATAATGCATAATTACAGGCAAGTAACCCTAACCCTGACACTAATCATATAGTAAGTATATGTATTTAATTAATATTACTCAGTACTTACATGTATAATTACAATGTAACAAGGACACCTTAAAATAAAGTGTAACCGAAATGTTTAGTATTGTTCAAAATTATGTAATCCATTAACGTGAGCTGGCACCAAAAGTTATAATTTCAAAATAAGTAAACAAGCCAACTGCGTTTAATAATGCAAATAAAAAGATTATTTGGGATTTGTCTGTGGTTGTTAACATATGTTTTAGATGCTGTCAGTATTGTATGTTTTTCCTATGCAAATGTACATTTTACATACGTTTTGCGTAATACACATACAAATACACGAGATCGCATTAACCTGTATAACCTCATTGTGTTTTTGGTTTCAGAACAAGCCATTTTGCACCTTAGTTTTAAGTTCTAAAACATTACAGCATATTGTCATTGTAATAAGGGGTTGATTTCTTATGATATATGAAACAGGTACAACATATATAGCCATAAAACCATGACACTAGTGGTCCAATTGTTGAAAATGTTTTGTCTGAAAAGGAAAGTTGACTATGACGGAGTCAGGTTGTCCACACATCCCTACATGATGCTGATTTGCTGATCCATTGGCTATTTCCCTTCATTCTCTTCTGTACTCCTCCCTTTCCTCCTATTGAAGACAAGGCTTCTAGGGCTTGCCACAGAGTTCCCTTTCCTGTCCCCCAGCCTTCCTTCCCATCTGCGCCAAAGCAGACCTGCCACCACAATCCATGTGTACACACAACCTCCAGGGATGTTGTCCTATCACGGTCCTTGTACATTTCTGCCCTGTGACAAGCTGAACTATGGACAGCCATCCACATTCCATTAACACAGTCCTGGCAGATGTTGAACGTGGAACATGTTTAAAGAGGGATTCTCACTTTTCAGCAAAATGATTATTATTCTGCAGACGCCTTGAGGAATCTCCTTAAGAGTGTGGTTACCAATAAGGCTCTAAGTGGTTCGTGTTTTGTGAAATCTAAGACTTCACGGTCTCTGGGCGACCTCCAAGTAATACAAAGACATGAGAGGTAGCCATCCCAATCTACCCAGAGTATAAATCTTCAGCCCATTTCATCCTGACATCTAAAGGAAAATATGGGGTTTGAGTTACACATCTCAAATTTCTAATAATTTAGAAGAAAAAAATGCAGGTTATGTTTTTCACACTTTGTAGAAACTGTTCGTATTTTGTTTAAGTTGGAAAAAATTCAAAATCTAAGTACTCCAAGTTAAAATAGTTTTGTTTTCTACATGTAAAAAAAATATTTGTAAGGCAAATACAGAAAAAAAACACCATTAAAAAGCAGTTTTATCACATAGCTGCTACTCTCATGAACATTTCCTTCATCTCTTATATCTTACTATTATGACTGCATAAAATACATCTAAATATGTTTCCACTTTGAGTGCAAAAACACCCGGGCTGTTTACTTCAAAAGCTTTGATATAAGCTTGAGTCAAACTCCATGTCTGCAATTAAGTTTTACCAGACAGTCTTCAAAGATTTGAGAAAAGGTTCCTCACTTAAGGTGAGTTAATGTCACCCTTAACAGATAAATCATTGAACACAAACAACCTCCCCACCACTCACACAAACAGGTATGAACTCTGCTTGACACTACTTGTTTGTCATGCTTATGATAATCACACACCTTAGGGGCCTGTGCTATGTCAAGACGTTTTTAGCACAGAAAAACGGAAACCTTTTTATCTGTCTAGATGGCAGTGTCTGTTGGCAGGGGTGAAGTCTGGGTTATGCAGCAAGAAACACATTCTAAACTTTTGAGTCTTCACTTTTGTTGGTCCTGTTTTACTGCATAGAAGGAAGAAAAAACTCAAGGACAGAATATCTATAATCCTGCCAACATTTGGTTTCTTGAGATGCTGAACGTATAGTATCAGCAAGTAAGAATTTTTAACATAAGTTATAAAAAAGTTGCAAAAAGGGGACATTTTTATATAAAGCTGCTGCATAAAAAAGAAAATAATGCTTAATCTAAGAACTTAATGGTCCAGAACCATAATTGAGCAAAGACAAACAGATTCTAAAGTCTAATTTTAATCTTGCATTCTAGTTTATATAATATGGGTACATAAAAAATTGGTACATGAATGTTTCTGTGACACGATACACAAGCATAGAGTGACCGTATATCCTCTTTTTCCCAGACATGTCCTGGTCAGGATTTCTATATTGCCTAAAATACAGGTCAGGATTTCTAAATTGCCTAAAAGCAATGCAAACACACATAATATGTATGAGGATTGTAAAGAGAATATCAACATAAAAACAAAGCCAAAACCTGGACATTTCATGCAATTTTAAAATTCCATTGAGGACATGTCCAAGAAAAAGAGGATGTATGACCATCCAACATGAGCAAGATGATTGGTTTAGGTTCTATAATGATTAAATGTCCATTTCAAACATTCTCAAAACAAAATTTTTAAAGGGGAGGTTGACTGTATTTTTTTCTAGGCTTGATTGTGTTTATGGGGTGCAGTCTAACATGTGTTAATGCTTCATTTTTAAAATAAATGCATTCTTTTTCACATAATTTACCTTTATTCCACACCGCTCTGTCTCTTCTCCTATAAATGCGTTGATCATTTCCTGATTTTATGAAGGCCCTCCCTCTGAAATACACAATGGGCTCAGATTGGTTAGCTGGCCCAGTGTGTTGTGATTGGCTAAACCACCTCTAGTGCGTGTCTAAACTTCCTACCGCTCACCTCAGCGGCATGTGCTCCGGTTGTATTGTAAACAATGTGTCGTCTGTATTGCTTATCAATTTGAGCCTGATTGAGACAGAGAATATTAGTGAAGAGGATCGAGCAGAACCTGTGCAAGCATGGCTCTTAATGTTTTTGTTTGTTATCTCATACTTTTAGATACGCTGTTATTTGTAAATGCTACTGCTTATGTTAGCCTTTAATATATGTAATATATGTTATAATATATGTTTTATCCTGATTAAAGCTTTAATACAGCACGGCAACTGTCCATGACTAACCCCACACATATCTATGTAAAAAAAAATAAATAAAATAAAACAAACAATTCATTGATCTAACCTAGCTGATGATCTGAATGAGAGAGAGAGAGAGAGAGAGAGAGAGAGAGAGAGAAAGAGAGAGATGTCCAGAGCAGAGCATGTGCAGAGCTGGGGGTCACGAGGAACAGGATTGAGAACCGCTCCTTTGATCAAGAACAATAAGTTAGAAGACAGAATTCCGATTCATATATGAATAGATTTTTATATGCACCCCTAGTTTTCTCTTCCTCTTTTCTAAAGCAGCACAACATGGCCTCACGTCTTTTACGTAACGTAACGAACCCGGGAAGTAACTCGTTGAAGTCCCTACAAGCCATTTGTATAGGCATTAAACTGCCAGAATTTTATAAGATTTTTAAATCTCCATTTGCATTGAACTTTCAGCATCGTAACTTTGCAGATATTGTTTATGCTCAAACAGCAACATTAACTAACATCAAAAAAGTGAAATCACAATCAACCACCCCTTTAACATGCTGAGGAAAGGAAGAGAAATATTGCATTTTTAAGTCACTATGTTAAATTGTTATGGCCTTTCTATTTTTCTGTGAATCATTGATATAAGGAATGATGAGCAAAAATAATCCTTTCAAACGACAATAAATGCTTAGAATGTTGACTATATCAATTCTTACAACAGACGCTACATCGCAAAATCAAAATATCTGTTATCAAATTCTTTGCTTTAATAACAGCATGTTTCCATATATGAGCTGATACTAAAGCAGGAATTAATAGTTTATTTTATATATATTTGTTTACAATTTAATAAAGCAATAAAATAAAATTAAAAACAAATAAAACAATAAACTAATGAATTAATGGGCTTTGTCAGATAATGAAATATATGGGCCTAGGAAATAAAAAATAAAAAAAAATACCCAGACACTGAATGTTTCCTTTAAACTAATACAATAGTCCAAATCACTGCATTCAAAATGAAGAATCAATCATTTGATGAGTTGGAATGTAGATCAGCCCATGTATGGCAAAAAGTCTAAACTCACATCTGCAAATACTAGACATATCACCACATTCCAAAACAAATCATTCAGTACCAGCTAGTGGAATGAGAAGAATTTCCCTTTGAGAGCTGATAGTGCAGTAATATGTCCAGGTTTGTTTTATGTTTGCATTATGTGTGGAGGGCGGCCCATTTCTTCACAGTCTCACCCATCAAAATATCCTTTGTTTCCACAGCCTTGAACACGTACGAAGAGCCAAAACAGCTAGCCTACGGGTGGAATATAAAATGCTTCACATGCAAACTGATACATTTTATTTTCACTTTCTTGATATTTAATGATATTTAGACCTTTTTAATATATTGTTAAAGGTTATTACATTATAAAGATTATTATAAAACAAATTACAATTGATTAAATCAATGTTTTGAGGCAGAATAGGAACTTTCCACAGGGATAAAGCACATCTTTGTGTAACTTCATTTCTGTATGATGTATTATCCAGTGGAATGTTTTAACTTTCAACCTGTCTATCCTTCAAGCAGACATCAAGATTTATGGGAGTGTTAGAGCAAAGAACCCATCAGAATGGATGGTTTAAAAGTAATAGAAAGAGTGGCCTTGATCGTGCTGTTTTTACAATAAGAAAGTCCTCATAAAATGTGTTTTTGCATGATACTAGGAATGTGTCTTGGGCTCTTGACCTCAAATTCATAAGCAACATTTAAGGGCTTCATAGAGTCTGCAGTTTTACAATAAATCTCACTGCAAGTTCCTCTTGTCACATTAATTTCTCCAAAGTTGTCAAATTTTAAAAAGGGAAAAAGTTTATTTTCCCGACATGAAAATGATTGTAGAATACATAAATCAACTAGCTCTAGCAAACTGGTAGCTGGCATGACTTTACCATATCAATGCTCCTAACATCTTTAAGAATTCCTTACTGTGTGTCATTATACAATAGAATATTGATATGCCATGTTATTACAGATATTAAAATCTGTTGGAACGCCACATGGTGAAGTCAAAAGGGTTTCTCAAAAGTGGCCTCATTAGCAGTTGTAGCCAATAACAGCATGCACTAATGTAGAACAATAACCAAATATGAAGACCAAATAGTTGGACACTTAAATAATATGAATATGAATAAATAACAAACTGCAACACAAAACTCTCCAAAGTACAACAGTTCAATAAAATAAAATAAAAATGTAATGGTTCACTCAAGGAGGTCTGGGAATGCCACATCCCTATAAATTATAAAGTGACTACTAATTTTACTTATTAAAAACGCTTACCTCAAAGCATAAACCAAACATAAATATAAAGTATGGCTTGCTAAATATCAATTTTCTTTGTAAATTATGTTATCTCAAACTTTTTTTTTTTACTTCTAAAACATTTTTCACAGTAAAATGCATTTTCTCACGTGGCAAGGCATCTTAACCAATTTAGTTAACCCATTTAGTTAAACAGATAAACCTCACCTCATAAGAACCTCATACTAAATTTTCAGAATTTTCAATTTGCAAGTGCACCTTACCAGCATCTTCAATATGGAGAAGGTTGGCAAATGTCTCTCAAACCTCTGCACCCACACATATGTTTTAAACCATCTCCCTGTGACATTATTCCTCGAAAAACAACTTGGCTGTTTCCTTTCAGCAAGGGTCCCCGTGTGATGCCATTTGCTCAGGCTTACCTATGCACTTGATCTCGAAGCCCCGCGGTGGTTTGAGGGCTCTCCGCGTCCATCCTTCCCTCAGGACCTCCAAATGATCCTCCTTGCCTTGAATGAGCAGAACATGTTCATCTATCCAGCCCAAGAAGAAGGTCTCCGATATGGCGTCTGTGACTTTCTTATTCCAGAAGTGCTGCATGTTCTCCGCTTTGAAGTCGGCGAATATCTCGTAGCCGGTGTGATGGTGCTGAAGCTTCTCCGTGACCGCGGCCGCCTCCTCGGTGCTGACCCGCGACAGCACTATGGCCAGGGAATGGGGCGCTATCTGCAGGAACTTCTCCATTCTCCGGCGCGTTTCACACGCAGGCCACGGCGCGGATTGCGACCCTGTCCGATGCTCCGCGGCACTCACACGGTGTTTTATTGCGCACCTTATTGAATTTCCAGAAGGAACACATTGCACCGTATTTCAGTTTATGTCCAGGAGCCGAAGCGCTGAGCCTGACGGCGAAGGTCCACCAGCATGATACGCGAGAGAGACGCCAATGTCATTTATTCATCAAACAAACGCTTACAACGCCGCGTTCCGCACGGTGCGCCCATAGCCCGATGCCAACGGTCCGGTGGGCAATGTTAACCAGGCGCTGCACTGCTGGGCAAAGCGGCTGAGCTGAGTGATCAATGGGTCTGTCCGTATTAATAGATCTCAACCTGCCTCTTTCCACACCTCTCCCGCGACATTCTGCGCATAAGCGAGACCGACTCCTCCAGCATCGAGGAGGCCTCTTGAGCGGTGGCTTGATCGATCACTGCATTTATAGGTGATGTTTGCTGACCATAAAGCGCAGGAGATGACTTCATCCCTTCTTATTCATGTCTTCATTTGGTGCACTCCGTGGTGCCTCCCAGTCGGTCTTGTGCACTATGGGGCGTTCATATGGACTGCACGCTTTCTGGTGTCACAATCGCAACCGTTAACTCGTCTCGGAGGTGTCGCGCTCTTCTCCCTGACGCCTTGCGCGTTGAGCCTGGTGTCCGGTGCGGCGGCGTATTATTGGACGCGTCGACGGAGAGCGCGCGGATCACCAGATGTTTTCCTGACTCCACCTACAGGCGGCCTTCAAAAGATCGCGAGTACAGTGTGAGCCTCGCAACAGGTGAACAGGGGGAAAGCAGAACGAGAGCTGGCGCTCACAGATTAGCGCAATGCATTTTAACACTTTTCAAGACAGGAAGAATGATAGGGTGGACTTGTAGAGGCGATGAGAGGTCAGGCTATGTCTGTATGCTGTGTTTTTTATCTCATTTAACCGGATTATTCCTTGTATCCGGTGCCTTTAGTTCGTAATACAAACTATGGCATAATGTTACATTTATGTGTAATTATAATGTATAATAATATTATAATTATAATTATAATTCCAAAAAGAGAAAATACGTTTTTATATATATTTCTCACAATGCTTTGGGTCTAAAACAAAAATACTATGCCTTTAATTTGTTGTCCTCTCTTTGTTTCCAACCTATTTAAGTTATTGATCAAAGTTTAACAATATCATTGTTGAATATCTATCCTTGTGCATGTGTATCTTAACAGTAAACAAAGAATACAGAGAAATCAAAAGAAATGTACACTTGTTTAGTGAAATATACACTTTTCTGTTCTAAAGGTTATCAGGAATATCATATAATATCAAGAAGAGTTCATGATTTCATAGAATTATAGGCTAAATGTATTTGTCCATAACAGTGTAGATATTTTGTGTCAATTGTTGTATAAATAATTTTGAAATGTATGATTTGGAATGTTTTTATGATTAAACATATACGTTACATGTTTTATGTTAAGGTTCTGAATTGTAGAAATGCCCCAACCACAACTGTGGTGGTGGGGATATTAATAAATTAACACATTGATATTATCTTCGTCAACATATTTTTGTAATTCCTTTTTATAACTAAAATGGGTACTTAAATGCTTAACTTGAGAAAAAAAAACTGTGGAAGTTGTGTATTTCTTCTACCTTTTGAGATTGTGGATTGTTATCTGAAAAGAATTTGGCCTTGTTTGCATTTGTGAGGTTCTTTTCTCCAAGGCCTTGATCAAATAACTTCTATACAGAGAGCAAGGGCAACCAAGCTTTGGTGTCAGCTTTCGGTTCCCAAGTTTCCCAGGGTGTTTCCTCTTGTTTAGTGACCTGAGTATCACTAGAAAGAACAAGCCTGAATCTTTTAAAATACTGACCCAGGGTTGCAATTGTTTGGATAAAAAGGTATTTCTTCACACACTCCCACAAACCCAGGTAACCGTGGGATTGATGACAATGGAAATGAATTATGTGCATTGCATTTCACACTATAAGGTTAGATACTTATTAACTGGCAGCGGAATTCATGGATCACTTGAAATGTTAACTTTACAAATCCTGGGTTATAGAGTAATCCTGATTACTGTGTAACACAGAATAAATATTTATTAACAATTAATAATCAACATTTGCAATGCTTAAATGAGCTGGTGTCCTAAAAGCCTAATGTTTTGTAGTATTACTCTATATATGGAGGCTGCACTTTAAATGCTCTCTCAAGAGTTTTTTTTTTCCAGAATGTGATTTCTTCCAGTAGACATTACTGTAAAAGGAGCTGTAATTAAACATGCTTTTTTGTTCTTCAAAAAAGTTAATTCCGAGTTCTGAAGCCAAACCAGTTGAGAAGCACTTATGCCTTTATGGTGACATCTGCTGGCAAGCAAGACCTATTTATACTGTCAAAAAACAGAATTGGATGGTTTGATGTGGTCATTGATTTGTTTTCTGGCCAGTTTCATAACACAGGGGCGTGCTTCTATTAAAATTCAGATTGGTCTTTATATGTCTGACTGCTGAAGGTATGTCATTTATGTAGTCTTTTTGCCATTTTTCATAGTTTCATGTACTGAATCAGGTTCCAACCATTCAAATAAAGATATTTCTACCTCATCATAAAGCTATAAAATATCATAGTTAAGCTTGAAACTTATATATGTGTGTGTATGTGTATGTATATATAGAATTAAATCCTACTGTAAATTCTTCTCTATTCAAGCATAATCAAAACACTATTTTCTCTTATACACAAAAGCTTGGACACACCTACTCATTCTTTATTTGTAACATATTCCACATTTAAGAAGAATAGTACAAACAAAACAATTAAACAACAAACAAAATGTTAAATAAAAACTTTAGTCTTTTAGCTTCTTTAAAGTTGTCACTTTTTGCCTGGATTCCAGCAGCTCTGCGCATTCAACCAACTCGAGTTACTTACTTTCATATCATATTGAAGGAGCTCATGTACTGCACTTGGTGGCTGCTTTTCCTTCATTTAAAAAAAAAAAAAAATAATAATAATAATAAATTATTGGTTTTGTAAAGAATTTCATATACAAAGGCATGACTTACAGTTTAAGAACAAGCCTTTATATCCAAAGATCTTTAAAAGGAGAAACTCATTCAAAGTGTGTCCAAGCTTTTGACTGGAATACACACACACACACACACACAAATGGTTCTTCAGCGGTTCTTTGGGGTTCTTGAGGTGCTATATAGCACCACCACTGCCATATAAAGATCCGATGAGCCCCTGTATAACTCTTTAAAGGTTCTCGAATTCTTTCTTAATCTTAGTTTAGTTGGGAAAGGTTTAAAACGACACTAAAATAGTGTATTTCCTAAAGACAACATGGTTGTCAACCTTTTTGGCCCCAAGGCCCCCCTTAAGAAAATATTCCAAGGCTCCCACACAAGACTGTTTGACTTCGGAGCATAAAAGTAAAAAAGTGATTCAAAACAGCTTTCGCCATTGTAGTAAATTTACCACATTTGAGAGTGGAGTAACATCTAAAATCTAAGGAGGAGAATGGGGTTCCTCTTATGGTTCTACATAGCACCATTTGATAAAGGTGCTTTACGGCACCCTTAAAGATAGGTGCTACATAGCACTTAAAGTGGTTCCGCTAGGATTATGAGCCTTTGAACCACTTTCAGTGCCATTTAACAGTATTTTTTAGAGTGTAGTGTTTCTTTCTTTTTATCAAATGCAGAAAATATTGTCTATATATCTGTTTTTATATTATCCACATGACACAGCAACAAGCAGATTAGAGACATAACAAGCACTGATTTATTTAAATAGATGAAACTTTAAAAAAAAAAAAAAGGATTTTTAACAACAACAACAAAAAAAACATCACTCCAAAACAGTAACAAAGAATTTGTTCTCTCACTGGAAGACATTTCAGAGGTGTGTTTTCATTTATACTTTCTAAAATGTGGAACGAAAGAACGAGAAATGCAAATAAAAGGTGTTGACAATGTTCATCAAACCCTGTGCATTTTGATCACTTTCCTCTTTTTTTTTTCTTTAATAACAGGCACTACCCTGGACCGGGTGACCTCCAACATATATAAACTCTCGAGGCTTACCGAAATCAACAAGTAAGTGGAAAAAAAAAGCTTAGAAAAAGAACTCTTCATTGTCTTATGGACATTAGTGGCAGTATCTTAAACATCTGTTTCCAGGGTTAATTACGTCTGTTGGTGGTTTTCCATCCTAATGCAAAAGCAACAACAGCACCTGTTTGGAAACTTTTCAGCTAAGTGCATGAGGAGAACGTTTTAACATAAGTTAAACACAAAAATCGCCGAACCCCACACAGGCATATTTTCACTTAAACAATCTAGCACATCTCCTGTAAGGCACTACCTGGACCGCCTATCCTTCTTGGCCCTATCTGCACTTTTTTCCATAGTCTTTTCACTGTCACCCCTGCATTTAGGACAATACCATTTCCCCTTGGGCTTGTAGGTCAGTCCAACACAGGAAAAATGGAACCACTCAATAGGACACTGCTCATTGTCGCAGCCAATCATCTCCCCATAGGACACCTGTTCACAGAGGCAGTAGGTGGGCTCGTTGGGGTCGATGGTGAACTCCACCGGTGATGCTTCACGCTCTTGCTTGGCCTTGGAGCGCTTCTTTTTCTTAGCCGACTTGGACTTTTTCTCACGCGGCTGCTGCGGAGACTCTTCTCCCAGGTCCTCCAGGGCTCCATTGGCACAAGTGTCACGGCTCTCGCTGTTGCGTTGGCGTCTGGGTCTTCGCGCAGAAGAGCGCTCGGGCATAATGTTTGCAGAGGTGCTAGCAGGGTCATGCCTCACCTTCTCCGCCGGTCGCTCAGCTTCCGCCGGCTCCAAGAAACAAGGCGAGTGGGCCTCAATCTGACGCGAGCGGTTTTCCACCACCTCCATCATCTGGGTGACCACATGGATCTTCTCATCTCCCAGCTCCTGACTGCAGATGAGCGCCCGCTGCAACTGAATCTGCAGTCGCTTGCGCTGCCCACTGTCAGTCTCCTTTTTGTACTTTTCATAGATCTCATCCACCTCCTTGAGGACCTCTGAGTGGCACAGAAAGCAGAGAAAGTGAGGTGGTGACAAACACCTTCAATCAGGATATTAGAAAATTAAGTGAGGCAGCTTGTGCACGCCCAAGGAATTTCACAAAGCCACTCTTTAACATACTATACACACTCGACTGTTTGCTGTTCGCAATGCATGCCTGGGTTGCTCTAGTGCTACCGCTGTGCAACAAAAACATACCTTCAAGCATGCATGCTGCTCCTCCGCGGTAGGTATGATAAAAATATGAGGAACTAAGACGCGAATAAATTATTTTGCACGGTAAGTTAACCCTCATTTTCGAGTGGTTAAGTCAAACTCGAAGGCGTCGACATCGAGCTGTGGATGCTCAGGCTACATGCGAACAAAACACACGCCGACTGAAAGCACCATTACGTCGATACTATGGCAACTAAAGCGATGCTTTAAAAGAGCACAGCCAAACAACAGTACACAGTATGCACTAGTCAAAATGGCTGATCACTGGTTGTAGGATAGTGTTGCTGGAACAAACACAGCCGCATACGCTAAAGACCAAATACAACTAAAACACAGCGGGCGTGGACAGCTTTGGAAGCACTGATAAAGGTTTCATAAAAATGTGTTTTGTGCTATTGTGAGGAAACGAAACGAAGCCGGTCTACAGGGTGAAGTGCACTCGATGTAAATGAACGTAAACATACAACGTATCGAGCTGGCACCTTTCACAAATGTTTCGCTTACCCTGATACTTGGTGTCGATCTCTCGTAACAATGAAACATTCCTCTGTATATCCAAAGGCAGCGACTCGACACATTCTAAATAATCCTCCACGTAGTTGACAAGCTGCGATTTTTCCACGTTTGGATAATGCCCTAACATGATGATAGTAATGCATCAAGCAGCTATTCGCCTTTTCGAGAAGAACTGCCGCTTGAAAAGAGGCGCTTTTCACGCATAGGTTCCTTTAAAATATGATGTTAGTTGGCAACCTTGTGGAGAGCCACTCTTTCCGGACAAATTCAGTCCAGTCTTCTCTGGCTACGAGAACTCCTTCAAACAAAACTATCTGATGTGCGCATGCGTGGGATCAGCCCATAAAATGCCGCGTTTTGCATTTTTAGACGGTTTAGCAAATGGAGGGTGGCGTTGCTGAGATGTGGGCGGATCGCGGGATCAGCTGGGCGCGTCCGGGTTTCATGTGGAACCGGGGCTTCGATGAAGATTTGAGATTTTAAGAACGCTTTATTTGAGTTCTCAAAAGCTGACATACAGCGACAGTAAAGAAACACAATTATATATACAGACAGACACATACATATAAATATGTGAACTAACAACTGTCAATTAAACAATACAGCAGTATAATAAAAATATAATGTAAATATATTAAAAAACTAAAGGGCAAAACAATTTAACAACTAAACGTCCCTGTAATTAATTCCTCTTTTTAGATTTTGTATCTTTGTTTTATATTTCATAACATTTTATTCTAGGCCTAACTGTAACATATCAATGATTCTGATTTTAATTTTGCAGGTAACAGCCTACTTATAAATTATTTTAATTAATTAATGGCCCTTGGTGACACAGTAATTACTGGAGTTATAACTTCTGTCACAGGTTGGCAAAACTGACACCTTCTACACATTATCATAAAAATCAATTTATACATCCAGTTTCCAGAATTAGAGATTTAAGACCGACAAACATAAAACAAAGCGCAAGCTGAGAATGAGCCCCGTTCTGTAGAAGCACGGGTGTGCTTCACTTGAATATCTATTTCATTGACAAATCTGGAGTGCAAGCGTTATGCTCTGTCACAGAGGACGTCTTAGCATTGACACGCCACGCAAACCACCGCTCTGCGCTGCATGCAGGACATCTCTGCCCAGGGTCCGGGGACTTTCCCCCAAGCAATGATGGCGAAACGAGGTTCCCCGTGCGTAGCTTGGGATACAAGTTTTCAGGCATGCGCACATTCAAACACTCCGGCACAGGAAATATATACAGCGGAGAGCAGCAGTCTGTTTGCACGACGGTGATATTGTGATTTTATTGCTTTAGATTTTTCTCAATGGATTCTTTTACAGAAGAGTGTGATATACCACCATAAAGACATATATCATATTGCAAAGGACGTATATTGCGGTATATTGAAACATTTGGTCCTGAAGTGAAGACTGAGCGAGTCATGTAAATGAACCACATAGCTACGTCACGATGATACGCCAAGCGAGCGAACAGAAATACAAGCACAACAAAAAAACTCGAAATTACTCGTTTGTTCTTATCGTAAGAAACAAATAATCCGTTTTTTTTTTTTAGTTAGTTAGGTTGAGGATTTTTGTTAATTATAAGAGTTAGTTAAAAGTAGGCTACTTTTTGTTTTTGTAGCTATCTTTTCTAAAACATATATGGAGGACAAAGATGGGGGAAACTATATTATTCTTTATCTTCGTATGTTAACAGACTGTATTTCATACACGATTTCTGTGCCGCTTGTAGGCAGGCATGAAATTTGATCTGTAAAACTCGCATGCATTATAATTTACTAAATATGAAATGTTTACGCCCCTGAGTTATGCAAGTATAAAACAGCAGCCTGAAATGTGTCACACGGGGAGGAACACCGACCGAGTAACACGTCTGTAATAAAAAGAGCTTTTTAAAAACGGTGACGTAACACCGGAGGTACGTCTATATTATTTATCACCAAAATTCGACTGTACATAATCAAAAAATGTAAGCTAACTAGCCTATATGGATTTATTAATTAATTTATTTATTTATTGTGATTAGCAACGTCGAGGCTTATGGCATTGTTTTGGATACATTTACGTTTTTGTAAACACTTTTGTGGATATAGGCTAATGTCTCAATAAACCCACAGAGGCTATAGTCCATTTTCAACATTTTAGTTAAGATGGGGCTGCTGACGTTGAATGCATATTGACTTAAAGAGTAACGTTTGACTTAAATGTATGATTTTCTGATTAAGGTTTTTTGTTTTGCCATAGGGAAAAGAAGAAATGAAATCCTTCTGCATTTTACCACTTCTAGCATTCTTGCTTAGTTGCTATGTGCACTTCTGTGGCTCACGCTCAGGTTTGGCATATGCTTCAAATCCAGTTTTCCCACCAGTGAACACCAATTCCCTTCGGGCCGTATGTAGAATGCGCCCTAACACTCAGTTATCACCTGGAATGCCCTGTGTGTACGGTCTTGTTTTTTTCCAACAATCTGGTCCAAAGGAAAAGCTGAGGGTGACTTTCAGACTGCATGGTCTCCCTGTCTACAGCCAGAAGCCCAGAGCAATGCACATTCATGAGTACGGAGACTTAAGCAAAGGCTGTGGATCTACAGGTGGGCATTACAATCCCCTCAGTGTGAACCATCCACAACATCCAGGGGACTTTGGGAACTTTGTTCCTGTTAATGGGAAGATTCGTCAATCACTGGACTCCAGTGCAACACTCTTTGGGAGATTCTCAATACTTGGCCGGTCTGTTGTGATTCATGAGGGAGAGGATGATTTAGGGAGAGGTGGGAACGTGGAAAGCTTGCTGAATGGCAATGCTGGAGGGCGATTGGCATGCTGTGTTATTGGACTGGCAAACCCCCAAAATTAGCATATACAAATAACATATATATACTGGAGTATATATATCAGCTGAATAACTGATATGCTTTGAAAATGGAATTGTAGAGTAACATTGCTCAAAATGCCTGGTTCTTTTTATCTACAACACCAAATAACAATTAAAGTGAATAAACTTGCTTTTCAAAGGTGTCTTCATTCTAATGTCTTCAACTTATCTGATCTATAAACAGATTCTAAATCCGTACAATAAATGCTGGAAGCTATGCCTGTTTACATTATTGTCAAAATATGGCATGTTACTATTTTTTATTTTTTATATTTTTATATTTTTTTGAAAATGTGCTTTATTTAGTGACAACAAAAGTAGAGAATAGTTACAAAATAAAACAAAAATAAAAACAACAACAATAATGGTAATAACACATTTTTAATTAATAAAAAAAAACATTAATTTAAATCATTAAATTTAAGCCTAATCAACATCACTAACACCAAAACAAGCCTTTAAAATTAATAAAAGGTCAAGGCTTTACAATAGTTTATAGTCTTTTTAATGATTGATTGATTGATTGACTGATTGATTGATTGATTGATTGATTGATTGATTGATTGGTTGATTGATTGATTGATTGACTGATTGATTGATTGATTGATTGATTGATTCTTACACCAGTGCTTTAAGATACTGATACTTAAGAGTGTAGAGTTTTTTTTTTTTTTTTTTTTTTACACCTTTTTACATTTATGAACATGATATTTAACCAAATAAAATAAGAATCAAATATATTTTTCTCTCTAATGGCTTGTCATACATTATAACAATTATTATATTGTATTATTGTATTATACAACCATGTTGAATTTCAGCCCCTAAAAAGCCCATATATATATTCACCTTCCAGAGTCCACTTCCGAAATGTTCAGTCTATTTAAAAATATAATCTATAATATTCGACAAGCGATTTTGGGCCTTTAATTTCGCTTTACTTTTTTTTCGTTTCTTTTTTTTTCTTCACAAATCACATCCGGGAACTGCAGGAATAGCAGTTCCAATGCATAATCTCTGGTCACCAGCAGGAGGTGCAAGTTGGTGTTGATGAAGACCAGAGCAAAAGGGAGAGCAAGTCATTCATAAAATAAATGGAGTAAGTGGTTATTATCATCAGGACCAGGGTATCTGCTGAAAAGCTGATTAAAGGGGTCACATGATGTGATTAAAATTTTTCCTTTCTCTTTGGAGTGTTACAAGCTCTTGGTGCATAAAGAAGATCTGTGAAGTTGCAAATACTAAATTCAGGGAATATCTTTATAAAGTTAACAGTCAACCACACCCCCCTAAAACGGCTTGTTCTAACATGCCCCCACATCTCTACGTCACTGTGTGGGCAGATTTGGATAACACCGCCCAAATGTTCACGCAAAGAGAGAAGGCGTACCTTTAATCCTCGTGTAGTATTGTTGTTGCTGCCGCCGCCACCGCCATGTCGTCTTCGAAAAGAAGACGATGTCCGCTTCGTGGCTCACTCTAGGCCTCCAGCCTCTGCTCACTCAAGGCATGCCTAGAGCTGATCCACGCCGTTGTGTGTGACACTATTTCGTTGAGAAACTACTTTGCTTGGCCTCTAGGCCTCCAGCCTCTGCTCACTCAAGGCCGCGGTGTGTGACACTATTTCGTTGAGAAACTACTTTGCTTGGCCTTTCAAAAGAGGACACGACTAGAAATCATATTTATATCACATTCATAATGGGGTTTAATGTTTTTGTCTCGTCGCTCCGGCCGGACAGGGCATCACAATATGTTAAGGGGCGTAACATTTCCGTCACACACTTGAGGTATTCGTCCAATCACAATGCACTGGATAGCTGGCCAATCACAGCACCCTTTACTTTTCAGTATAAATCGACGCGTTTCAGAAGGCGGGGCATAGAGGAGAAACAATAATGTACAGTATGTGGAAAATAATGTGTTTTTTGAACCTTAAACCACATAAACACATTTCATTACACCAAATACACAAAATAATGTTTTTTTTAGCAGCTTTATATGACCCCTTTAAGACACAAAAACGGAACAATTCAACACCACGTGCCAAAACAAGTTTATTGGGAGTGAAACAAGCTCTGCTTGAAACAAGACTGTAGGACACTGTTAAAATGATAAAGATATTATTTAGCCATTATTAGTCAGTAATATATTTAATGTTTTTCATAATTAGTGAAGGTCTGGTGTTTTTTAAACATTGTGCGTGATCTACTGAATGGCGATATGATGCTCGAGATATTGTTTAAATTCACACCACATTATAAACTAATATAATATGAACTGAATATTCATGTATTAAATAATGAATAGATGTATTTTAAATCACATGAATGCCACCAAACGCATATTTTAATTCATGTTCCATTTAGCCTACTTATATTTACATTATAGTAATTTACTGCGTGAAAGATTAGCCTATCAACACAAATATTACACAATTCTTACAGAGCGAAATTAGCCAGTGAGCGCTTTTTACACCACAAGTGAATCTGTGGAATGTATTGATTATGTTCTAAAAATGACATCACAATGACAGTAAGGTGAAAATAGTCATTCTTATTATTACTTGGTCATTTGCAACTTCGATCATCTTCAGTGCGTTCATTGCTTCTGACAGCTTCTTTGTACAAACTGCTTTTTGGTCATCTGCAACTTTGGTCCCTACAACATTGCTTTCTACAACTTTGCTCTTCTGCGGTTAAGAGAATAGCAGCGAAAATGAGACAGCAAAAATCACACTGCAAAAAGGCTGAGAATTGTGGACAAATGTACAATTTCCAACAATGTACAGCACCACATTATTCCAGTGATGCAGTGGAAAACCATCCACCACTCCCACTTCAACAGGTTTCTGTGGATGAGGCGAAAGGAGGAAAAATGAATAAGAAATTTAAAAAGATAAAGAGGAAAAATTAAATAGTTTTCTCTGTCCAAGACTATAAGCTTTATATTTAGGCACATTATGTATACGTATGTAAGATGTAACTTGGACTTTTGCGCTAAAGTAATTTTTTACTTGCACTTTAGAGCCCTGCCAAACATCATAAAATAATCACTTCATAATATACAGCTAGTGTATCTGCAGTAATATGAGTAGGCACTATTAATGTGCCATATTTAACTTATATTCATAATAATTTTGGTTGTTATCATTCCTCTTTAGACCAAATTTTTTAAGACCAAGGCCTCCTCCAAGCTGCAGCCTGCACTGAGTCAGACTGGAATGGTGACATCCTAAAAGCTCCAGTGCAACAAAGCTTGTTGGGCATCAAGACTCCAGTTGGATTTGGTGCAGACTGATGCCTAATAAGCTCCAGTCCGTGCTATGTCCGACTGGAGTGTGGATGCAAACTTCAGGCCACACCAAGACCTTATTTGATCCTTGCTCAGGTATGAAGCAGTGTTTCGTTTGCACTTTGAAAATGTATACTTAATGCTGATTTTTATATATGCTTAATGGGTAGTTGATGAATTTGAAGTTTTTATGTAAAAAAAAAATAAAAAAAAATCATATTTTAATAAGTGTTGTACTTCTAACAAAAATCCAAATGAATTTCAATTAAGTTGAGCTTATTAAACCACATGTGTGAATTATGTAAGATGAAAGAAAATTGTTTAACATAGTTTTATGTTAAATAAATATAAATTATGTAGGACATGTCACTGCTTGATTTTTTTAATGTCAAATACTCTTATTTATCTTTTACAGACATATTATCCCCCTGAAAAGTATAAAACAATCTATTTAAATAACTATCTAGAAACATCTACGAAGGGAGGCGTGTAGGATGGCCTTGAAGTGTATATTTTTATTTATTTATTTACTTAGCTAGTAATTTCTTATCTTTATCCTTTTGGATGGAATTAAATCCAATAGTACCACGGTCAATAATTCCACATGTATACCACAACCTACTGTACATGACACCGTTAGACAAGGAAAGCAAGCACCAGATATAATGCATATTCAAAACAATCATAACTTCTATACCAAAATAAAGGAAAAATATAATGACAAATAGAATACAAGTATAGTCGGAAAAAAAAAATAAAACACAAAAATCATGGCAATTCTAATAGTGTTATAGTGGGCTGAGTAAAATAAACCATTGAGAGCATGTTCTGTCTCAATTTAATCTTTAAAGACATTAGAAACAGGTCACATAGAAAGCAAAGTTGGTGTGCTTATGGAGACCATTTGTCTCAGGCTCATATGTGTAAAAAGAAACAAGTTGGCAGATGAGTAAAGGAAGGAAGCTACAAAAATGCCAACGGAGATAAAAATATAAAACGACTGAAATTAAGTTCTGAATTAACAATATAACAAATCACAAAAAAAGACAAAAAAAGAAAAAAGAAAAACGGTTTTTCAACATTCAAAGTAATGTTGGTAAAGGGAGAATAACAAAGAAAAATGGAAATGAAGAAATAATAATTAATATGATAAATGTTTTAATTGAATGCAATATCTGAAAAAGACGGGTTTTTCAAGAGATAACACGAACCTGGTTGTACAAGTTTAACCCACACTCCAAACCAGCAAGTGGAGGTAAGCTAGTGCACCTTAGTTGTATGCCAAACACCATGGAAAGTAAAGAAGAAGAAGCAGCGAGGCGAGTTTATGGTTTACTGTAGCCCTGTCACTCTGAGCCGCTGCTGCAGCGCCATCTAGACTCAGCGGAGCGAAACTCATGTACATCTTCCAGAAGAATGGAGGAAATTGACGTAAAGCTCAGAGCTGATGGCGTCCAGAAAAAAGTCATCTCTCCCGGAAAAGGAGAGCTTTCAACGTTTCCCAATGGAACAAAGG
The DNA here is from genome assembly GCF_018340385.1 of Cyprinus carpio. NCBI lineage: Eukaryota > Metazoa > Chordata > Actinopteri > Cypriniformes > Cyprinidae > Cyprinus > Cyprinus carpio. The sequence goes on from NC_056597.1 coordinate 11,331,315, forward strand.
TAGTGTAACGTACAGGATACATTTTACAGTAATGAAGTGTCACAAGACGATGGTGTAACGTGTCGAATTCTGAGCTAGCTGGAGTCGCCAGTTCTGACGCATAACATGGGCTTGATTTCGACTGAAAATAGCCCAAAGTCGTTCAGGTTAATGTGTTATGCATATATCGCAATATTAAAAGAAATATTTCACCTGTAGTGTGTCCTGTTTTTAACACGGAGACGGTATTCAGATTTAGCCGTTAGCTAAGCTTCGGGAAGAATACCTGATGATATACAGTCTATGAATGCGATCTCACAACCAGCATGTCTGTCTGTTTGCATTTTTGCCACAGAGAGGGGAGAAAAGGGTTTATCTCTTCAGAGTGACAGCTGAAAGCTACGTACCCCATAACATCAACATCAATTAGCCACTGGCTACATTATAAGCAACGTCAATAATTGTATTAACCCTGTAAAACCTGACATGAAATAAACAAAGCAAAAATCTTTTCTCTGTACCTTGTGGTGCTTGAGGCGAAGACAAGGGATCATATGCCTATAACTGTAGTAAAATCTATTAAATATGCTTTTATTTTTTAACATTTAGACAATTTGTGAATCGAATAGAGTTAGCGTATCTGGGCAATATTACTACCTGATTGCCTAATCCTAACCCTAACCCTTCCTAAACCTACCAATACTAGGGGGGTAATAATCTAGCAGGGGGTCAGAATTGGGCTCTTTATAATAAATAACCAAATTAATTTACCAAAATATAAATAAAATCAAACTAAATAAACTTACTAATAAAATAAATAACAGGTGTAAAAAGTAAATTCTTTATAATAAATAACCAAATTAATTTAGTGTTTTTCTCTCTTGAAAGGTGAAGTTTCATTACCGCACTAGCCTCTGTGATGGCACTGTGTTGGATGACTCCAGGACGATGGGAGGTTACAGTAAACCTATGGAGCTCATTCTGGGGAAGAAGTTCAAGCTTCCTGTGTGGGAGCAAGTGGTTACCACTATGAGAGAGGGTGAAATTGCTGAGTTCACCTGTGATGTTAAGGTCTCTGCCTTCTGATATGTGCACATCTACATATTTGTAATATTACATATATGTGACCCTGGACCACAAAACCAGTCATAATGGTCGGACATTATTTGCCGAGATGCAGCTATTTGAAAATCTGGAATCTGAGGGTGCAAAAAAAAATCTAAATATTGAGAAAATCACCTTTAAAGTTGTCCAAATGAAGTTCTTAGCAATGCATATTACTAATCATAAATGAAGTTTTGATATATTTCCGGTAGGAAGTTTACAAAATATCTTAATGGAACATGATCTTAACATAATAACCAAATTATACATGACATAAAAAAAAAATTAACCCAAACAATACAATTTATTCTATTCCAACAAAAAAAACATACCTACTTATGACTGGTTTTAATATCCAGGCTCACAAATTCATTATGTAAATATCAACAAATTATTGTTTTATTCTTTCTGATAATATTTTGGCTCAGTACTTTTTTTTCCCCTACTGTAATAGCACACAGCTCTCTACCCTCTGGTTTCTCTGTCACTACGCAACATCAGCCATGGAAAAGACCCGTTGGAAGGACAGAGACACTGCTGTGGAATAGCTCAGGTTCACTCGCATCATTCTATGGGTCACCCCGATCTGGATAAGTTGCAGGCCAATCCTCAGCCTCTAGTACAGTAGCTTAATCTCATTTTTGAAGGTTACAAAGTAGCTGTGGGTAATTCCCACTTGATATTTTTTCTACTTATTTGACAACAAATATACCACAAAGTATTAATTACAAAGTAGCTGTGGGTAATTCCCACTTGATATTTTTAATGAAGCTGATTCATGATTCTGATTCTCATCTTTCTAAGATCTTGCCCCCTGGATCCTTCCAAATGGAAATATGGGCAATGACAGATGAGGAGAAACTGCAGGTCATACCACAGATCCATGAGGAGGGAAATGCACTCTTCAAGAGTGGAGATATTTCAGCAGCTTCTGAGAAGTACTACAGTGCCATAGCTTGTCTGAAGAACCTACAGATGAAGGTTAGCCTTAATATCTGCTGAGCAGTGACTGGTTCTCCTTAATTACCTGGACTGTGAATCTGTCCTGCCACAGTGCGCAGTGTGCGCCAGGTTCACTTTTTTACAGTTGCATAAATGATTTGTTGACCGCTGTTTACAGCAGTGCACTAGATTTGTAAACCTGCTGTCACAGAAACTTGGAGGTGTCCCTGGAGTTTTCTTCCAAAATAAGCATGGTTCTGCTTTTAACGCTTACAAGTGAGAAAATAAGACATAAGTACCATGATTTTACAATGGTTAAGTAATTAATATTAAATATTCATTTTTACAGTGCAGTTGTATTACAATAGTAGTATATTCCTGTCTTAATAACCATTTAATATAGGATATATATCACTGTTATTATTACTTCTAATTTCAAAATAATATTTTCACATTGTTTGCCTTCCTAAAAACACCAGTGTTAATGTAATGTAGACTAAGAAACCATCACAACTCAAAAAAAAGAAGAGAAAAAGTCCTTAAAATTTAAAGTCCAGATACAAATCAGTGGAAGGTTCATGCTTGGGGTTGCCAGATGATTAGAGGTCAGATCTCCCAATCAGACCTTTTCTAATAAATAGATAACATTTTCCTCCCAGTGTTTTACCTAATCTCCCAAAGTGGCAACCAGCTCTCTCTGGCCTGAAAAAGAGCACTAATGATTTGAAAACACAGACAAACATGTATGTTGGAGTTAAGCAGTCTCCATTGAGATATTCTGCACAAAGGAAAGTGTCATATAGCCAGTCTGCATTCCTGTACAAGGCTGCTTGAGCTGTTCGCTGTGACTAAATTTACGAGCAAACTTTCTCATTGACAAACTAATAAATCCAAATATGAATCTTGCATATGTTGTTTGCAATTGTTTTAGCTGAGTACATGCATTTACACAACCTCTGTGCTGCAATTTAAGATCATTTAATAGCTAAATAAAATAATTTGGCATTTTAAGATTTTGCCAGTTTTCAACATTTAGAGAGTTAATGTGTACAATGTGTACTGCATATGAGCTGACACATTCTCTTGATTTGTATCATGATTATAATTTCAGCACAAAAAAAAAAAAAAAAAATTTCAGCAAAAAAAAAAAAAAAAAAAAAAAAAATTAAAATCATTATCAGTTTGACCATTCTTGTGCAGCTATAGCCAAAAGTGTAGTATTATATTCCTCAGGGTTGGTCATTTTACTATAAACATATTCTCTGTTAATAGGAGCGTCCGGGTGATGACCATTGGATCAAACTAGATCTCATGATCACTCCTCTCCTCCTCAACTATTGCCAGTGCAAGCATCTTTTGGGCCAGTACTATGAGGTTTTGGACCACTGCTCTTCTATCATCAACAAGTACAATGGTAAATATCAAAACACTTACAACACTCACATACCCCCAAGCCTAAATTCTTTATAACAACCCACTTTGTCTATTGATTACAAGTCTAGCTGTAATTACAGCTAGGCATATCAAAGAAGCTTATTTTAACTTCTACAGTATGTTTAGGTTAATAAAAAGCTGCACTAGGATCATGTTCCTTACAAACAAGTCAAGGCTAAATAAAAATACTGCTACAGTTTTTTAAACAAGACTTAGTATGAGCGTGCTCTCATCATGAGTAACATTCATCATTTGTATTACAGCTGCCCATACTCATTCTTTGTTTTTCTCACAGATAATGTGAAGGCGTATTTCAAACGAGGGAAAGCTCATGCTATGGTATGGAACGAAGCACAGGCAAGAGCTGACTTTGCCAAAGTGGTTAAACTAGACCCATCACTTGAAACCTCAGTTGCAAAGGAGTTGAGGGCAATGGAGGATCGCATTCGGGAAAAACAGAAAGAGGAGAAGGGACGCTACAAAAACCTTTTCAACTACAGCAGCAAAGCCTCTGCTACAGCTTCCACGGTTAGTTCAGTCTTCTGTTTCAAAAACAGAATCTAAATGAGTGAATATTGATAAATTATTGTTAAACTTAAGCTGCTCAGTTAAGTAATGTACTGTGCTATTTTCGTCTCTTTTTAGGGCTGAAACAACGATGAACGTCCAATTTTACATTTATAAGGATGCAGTAAGGCCACTGTCAAGTTGGAGCACGTGCACTCTGATAAATTCATCCCTCACAACTTCATATTGTTTATCACCTCCTCATGTTTTATTAGTAAACTGATACACCATTGAGGAGTGCATAGGTTTAAATGCACTTGAATTCATCCATTTATCCTTGGAGTAACCCATCATTTATTGAAAAGTGCTCATTTTCATGGAGTTTCTAATGGGATCTGCATCTCCTGTGAACCAGAAATGGGTTAAATTCCAGCTTACTGCCTTGTTTCCTTGTATATTCAGTCTTTGGATATAGCTGATATAGAAACTGTCACAGATTGAACCCTGTTCCTTAAGGACAGTGCTTTGTAACAAGGGCAGTCTGAACGAACCAAACTTGAAAGACAATCTGAAAATAAGATGCTAGTCTGGTTAAATAGGATTTCTTTGACTATATCCCCCTTTCCCTCAATTTTTATGTTGATCTTTTGTATTTATCATGTTTATTAATTTTTATTGCTATTACCCTCCTTGTCTTTATATGTATACTACATTTTTAATATTTGAAAGATAAAAGAAATTAGGAGGCCTATGAAATATGTAAGTGAAAGACACAATGATAACACTGATGGCACATGTAGAAGTATCCACTTCATCATTGAAACAAAAAAACATTCATTCACACTGTGTTGTTAATTAATGGAATTGTCAGTTATATCTATGTCACTACAAATAAATTTCTATTTTCAAAATGCTTTTTAAATAGGTGTTGCAACTATTCTGCATATGTTGTGACTGAAGCCAAATAAAGTTCTTTGAAAATCACTTATCCCCCATTTTACAAAAGTAATTCTTGCATTCAGTGGAATTGACAATCTGACAGATTGTTTGTTTTGTTTTTTATTTAAATACAGAATTGCAAAAATTGGGCTTAAAAAATTTCTATGCTAATCGCATTACCAAGACATGAGGTGTACATCGGGAAGATAGCTATGAATGATGGACAAAGGTCAATAAGAAAGATAGAAAGACGTGGTGTTGTAAATAGCTTGGCAAAGAGAAGGAGCATGTTTATGAGAAAGAACAATGGGGAGACAAGTACCAGAGGGAGTGTGTGTGTGTGTGGATGTTATGTGCGAGCACTTCGCTCTGTCTCTGCTAGACACTCCCTGACAAGAGCACGTGCGTGGATGATACCTGATGAAAGACAGAAACACAAATCAGCCATTTCAGACAAGTAAACATTTATCCAAATAACAAGACCTAAGTGCTAACGTACAAATGTCCAAAATGACTACTGCAAGTAGTTTTGTTGATTGACAGGCCATTTACTAATGGACCAGGTAGCACTGATTGTAAAATACTGTCTTTGGAGGTACACAATAAATTGACACTGAAATAAGCATTACATATCAGGCATTATAAGTTACAACTTATATATGTAGTGCAACTTCAATAATTAATCATCAGTATAATTTAAATTAATTATATATAGTACAAATAAGTGGCTTACTTGCAATGTAATTAATGGCTATTGGAATTATAAATATTCTGAACACTTCACGTTTTCTATATTAATTTTACTTCGGTGACAAGCACCACAACCTATAAAAGAACGTCTTTGTGCTAACAAAAGAAACATTGCAAGTCTTAACTCACACAGATCTGAAAAGGCAGAAAACTATCACAACTGCCCTTAGGCTCACATTACTCCAGGGGGCTAAACGTCACAGTCTGTTACAAATGTGCTGCATGCACTTTATGCCAAAGGGTTTGGAGTACCTCTCTTCAGCCTCTCCATGGCACTTTTGCTGCCAGCATAGGTAGGACGAATTTCACGGCTCATCTCTTCAATGACGGAGAGCAGCTCACTATAAGTAGATCCCTGGGACACTTTAACAGGCTACAAAAAACAAGAGATATCGGAGTAATATAAATCCTCTTTATGAGGTGTATCCACCTTATTCTCCAACACAGAAGTTATCCAAATTAAAAAACTTCATACCAAATAACCTCCATAATAAAATAAACAAAAGAAAAAACAAAACTAATACAAGTAAAACTGTTTACAGATTTGTCCAGCTGAGAATAGCTGGAAGCGGATGAGACCTGAAGCCGGACACATTTACAGACCCAATTTTACTGGAAGAATAAGGTGGATAATAAAATTTTTAATCAATACCCATAAAAATTACAAATCAAATACAATAAACCATTAAGCTGCGCCCATTTTATGGGAAGAATAAGGTAGATATATATAAAGGAATATATCTATACATATGCACATTACCGGTCAAAAGTTTGGAATAATTAAGATTTTTGTATGAAGTCTCTTATGCTCACCAAGGCTGCATTTATTTAATCAAAAACACAGTGTGAACAGTTACATTTTTAAATATTATCATTTAAAATAACAGTTTACTATTTGAATATATTTTATGTGATGGCATAGCTGAATTTTCAGCGGTTGTTACGCGTTCTGATCCTTCAGAAATCTTGGTAATATGTGATCCTGGACCACAATACCAGTCCTAAGTCCTAAAAAAAACACTGTATGGGTCAAAATTACAGATTTTTCTTTTATACCAAAAATCATTAGGCTATTAAGTAAAGATCATATTCCATGAAGAAATTTTGTAAATTTGCTACCGTAAATTTAACAAAACCTAATTTTTGATTAGTAATATGCATTGCTAAGCACTTCATTTGGGCAACTATAAAGGAGATTTTCTCAGTATTAAGATTTTTTTGCACCCTCAAGATTCCAGATTTTCAAATAGCTGTATCTCGGCCAAATATGTATATGTATAAATATGTATTATGTATAAATCTCAATTTCGAAAAACTGACACTTAAGACTGGTTTTGTGGTCCAGGGTCACATATGCTGATTTGGTGGACAATTTGTATAAATTATTGGTGCTCTAATTGATATTAATGGTTCTCAATATTAGTGTTTTTGTTGCTTAATATTTTGGTGAAAACTAAATCAGGATTCTCTGATGAACAAAGTTCAAAAGAACAGCATTTATGTGAAATAGTAACAACATTTATAATATTACATACATTTTCTGTCACTTTTGATCAATTAAATTAGGGGTGGGCGATATGACCAAAATCTTATCACGATATGACTAATTTTATATCACGATAACCATATACATTCATAATCCTTGTCACCAATGTAAATATCAAACTTTTTTTGATATTAAAGTCTTTGATACCATAGAATTTTTATAATCCTTGTCACCAATGTAAATATCAAACTAATACAAGCTTAAAAAGAGACAAAAAAAAAAACCAAGCTCACTGAAGATAAATAAACAGTGATGAAATAAGGATTAAAAACGAATGGCAAGAAATAGGACAAAAAACTACAATAAATAAGAAAAGCTACATTGTGTAAATTAATCAGTCTCCACTGTTAATTATATCCATCTATCTATAAACAGACAGACAGATAGATAGATAGAGATATAATTAACACGTGTATTAAGTATAGATTCTATACATATATATTTTATAATTTTTTAATTTCTTCTTATTAAGGTTACAAAAGTGATTTAGTCAAGAGCAGTGAGAGATTTTCTCTCACTGTCACTTGATTCATATGAATGGCAGACAGGACGAATATTGCACAGCTTCCCCTTTAAGACCGAAGTCCGGATCCAATATACTGTTACACATGCATTTTCTTTTTCAGCTGTTTACTCTTTCTTAAGACCTGTGTTTGAGGATACTTGCAAAGACGGGGATTCTGACGCATAAGTGTTTATGTAATCGTTCAAAAAAAAAAAAAAAAGAAAGTGCACTCCTCTCACACAGAAACAGAGACAGCGCACACATATAGCTCTGTTGTTTGTGTTTCAACGGCTTAAAATCAGTTGTTTTAAAACTGCAGTGCTTAAAAACGCTACATGCTAGAGATGTAGTCTCTCATTTAGGAACGAGCTCCTCGTTTTTTATTGGCTTGTCATTCTCCACCTGGTTCTGTCTCCCCTGATGGTGGTGTGTAAAGATCTCAGTCATCCAAATGATGAAAAACGTACATTATAATAGACACAGCCTGTTAGGAGCTATAAATACTATTAAAGTGTAAGAATGAATTTGCGCGTGTCTACGGATGCGCGCACAACCGCTGCACATAGACACTTCAGTTCAAAGCCTCAGTCTAACAGCACTCGTCAATGTCAAAATGACTGAGATGGCCAATCAAATCAAAGCAGGCAGGTTTATGGATCACAGAAGCAGATCACGAAGTGTCAGTTTAATGTTAAAGAGAGCAAATCATTTAAAATTAGTCAACTTTTAACGATACGTTTTCTGATAGAATATGATATTATGATATTAGAATATGATATTACTGATATTAAATGACCGACAGCTATATCCACTATCCAGTGATGCGATCTACTCAATTTTTTCTCAAATATGCCCCCTTATTGCTGAGAAATATAATGTAGTGATTCAGTATAGATAAAAAAAAAAGTCACGTGGCAGCGCTGACAAGTTTATGAGCTTCTGAATGTTACTTTTTGCACAGCTCGATCTCAGATCTCTGTATATAAATGGTGTGTGTGCATCAATTAAAGCAGGGCATTAATATAGAACGGTGATTAAACTAAATGGTTTTAATGCATTGGCCTTGTCACACATACACAGTGGTGATCAGTACGGTCACACTGTATATCTGTTATTCAAGAAACTTTTGAAAAGTTTAAAAAACAATTTATGAAAAAATCCTTAGAAAGTATTTGCATGAAAATCAAATATGCCTATTGTTTTTTATCGTATCATTTAAAAGCGTGTATGTACTGTATAAATACAGAATGCAGTGGGGGGAGTGGGGGGGGGGGGTGTTGGCACAGTGGTTAACCAGAAAAATTAAAAATGGCACATCATGCTGACAAGGTAGTCAACCCCTGCGATAGAGCATAAAATGAGATGATAGACTTTTTATTCCGTCTATCCGATATATATCGTCATGTCATATATAAAATTCAGCCTTGCAATTACAAGAATGTTACATTTTTAAAAAAAATTTAAATGTATCTTTTTTTTATAATATTTCTTTTTTTATGAAATATATACGTTTTTATTGTATGTTTTGTATCGTAAGTACATTTTGATTAAATGTATACATCATTGGTAAACATTAGAAATAACTTTAAAAAGAAAAACATTTCAAACTTTTAATCAGTAGTGCATTTATTACAAATAAAACAGACCCTAGGGGAATTTATCATCATAATTTCAATTCTGCAAATTTATCTAAAAGCCCACTGTTATCAGAAAATTGACTTACTTGTACAAAGCCCATTGATGGTGGACCAAAGTCACTAAATGCTGGTCTAAAGTTAGAAGAGGAGGCCAGTGATGGAGATGAGCCACATGATCCTAAAACCAACGAGCAAGAGGAAGACCAATCACAAATCAAGGAAATGTCAAAAGGCCAAACTCGACCAATGATATCTCGCCACCCAGTGTTTGTATGAAAGGAAGTGAGGTAAAATACAGCCAATATTAGATGCACTGATGTGATGGCATGGCACACTCACAAATGAGTAAGAAAACGGCTAGCTCTTAAACGTAATCGCGATAGGGTGCTGTTAGCAGAAGAATATAACGTTACCACATTAATGTAATGAGCGAGCCAGATGGCTATGGCTCCTTTAACTCCTCCCCCTTTATCCGTGTCTCTGACCTCTTTTACAGTAGGTTCACTGACCCCTTTCTCCAGGATTAAAACGGTGCGTTTGAAAAGACGATGGGCAAAAATACCTCAAATATAGAAAATATGAATGTACAAAAGAAATGAATGAACAGAGAGCACAATGAAACTCACCTGGCGGCGTGTGGTTGGAGCCGGTGGGTGCGGGGGCGATCGGCTTGTAACTCATATTTACACCGCCGTCGACTGTAACCTCTCTTGATGAAAACTTTCTGTTTATCTTCTGAATGTAATCTTGATGGGCTTTAGTGTCTGAAGCAGGAGCTATGTTAACCTGATGTAAACACAAAGAGTAGATACACAGATACGTTTAAGAGGTGAGAGACACGATAAAGGCTAGCGGGCAGAAAAGACGGTCCCCTCTAAACTTAACCGGCTTCGAACCGTGCCTTGTCTATTTAAATCGCCTGGAATTGACTGGCTTTTTCTTTATTTTCAGCTAAGGCAAAACAAAGAGTCGTTTTATATCAATACGAAATATATTTGGTGTATTAAAGAGTGGAAGATGCCTGTAGTGGTTTATGAAAGGTAAATTTAACTACCCACCTCTTCTTCCGCGAACTCGCTCGACAGCGACACGCGCTAAATATCCAACAAGCCGCCAAATCAAACAAACAACAACCGTGAACACTTCGCGACACGCTGGGCAGTCAAAGACGGTTTCTGGTCGCCGGTTTACACTTGTTCGAGGAGGTTACCGAAGAATATAACGCACAGGAATAGTTTCGTTACGCGGAGGAGTCGGCGGCTCTTCTCCTCTCTTCCTGCGCGTGCTAGCCTGCTATGTTATTTTCCCATGATACTCGGCAAAAAGAGTGACTGCGTCATCAGGCACGCGCCTTTGCCCTCGCTCTTCCACACTGAAGATTCCATAATGGAATTTTCTTGTTGAGGTGTTTGAGAGAGTGCACAACAACGAGCTGGGAATGCATTTGGAAAGTGTATCATATGAAGTCGTTTTATGATAATATTTATTTATTGAGTTGTTTATTTATAGAATGGCATATAATAATATGGCATAGAGAATAAAAATGTATAGCTACCAGAACAAAACTGAATTGTATTGTTTGTCACTCTGCAAGTAATCCCTACTGGTGAGATGTACAGTACAATTTACATTAAACAATGGAATGTGCAATCTGCATAAAAACATAACTATTAAAATATAGATGTTTACTGAACACTCTGACAGCTGTTTAAAGGAAAGTGTTTTTTAATCTGGATGTTTTAGCTGTTGGTGATTTCAGGCTTTTGTGCGCTGGGTGAGATGGATCCATTGTAATCTTTTTACTGGTGCATTAGATGTGCCAAAGGGAGATCAGTACCTGTTAGTCCTTTCTGTGCCATACTGATGGACACTGTTACAATCTTCACAATGACAGTTTAAAAACATACTAAACTGCTAATTGGTTTTCGACTTTCCTTAATTGTCTGATGACGTGGAGTTTTTGATGAACATTTCTGATGAGGTGGTCTGTATTGATTTGCCTTTTTTAATGCAGCAAATAGCTACCTATGAATTTGCAGTCTGGTAATTTGTTTTCTGTTGATGCATTGGGAGTTTGTTCTGCAGGAAAACCAGTTGAAAACCACCTATGCGTATGTACTTCAGTAGCCTAAATGTGACAGATTGTAGCAGTGTCATCAATTTAAGCACCTCCCCCAGTCACTTATAGACAGAAAGCACTCACATGCTGAAATCAGATCTGCTTCTAAATGATTAATGCTATACATTCTGTAGAGTCCATTATTTGCAGTCACATAGGCCTATTGTTTATTACTGGTTGCCAATTTATGCAGCGTCATCTAGTAATCTGTAGGGAAATAGACAAAGTAGATACAGCTTGAGCTCATATTAATGTAAATTAGGCCTACAGTAAATGTAAAGTACATTAGTCAGTGACTATTGATACACAAAACACTCAAAGAACTGCTGCGTCATTACCACATTTTCCACATTGCAACTTGTTTTCATTGCCAAGATAATTTGTGCATTTTCATACTCACTCCACATACACAGAAGAGGAATTACAACAATTTTGCTGAAATGACATTTAACATTTCAGTTTACAGCAAAGAGGAAGACAGAAAAAGGTGTGATAAAACAATATAATTAGCACGCATGTAAAAGCATCTTAAAGCAAACACAAACAAAAAGTGGTATGATCTGTCAATTACATGGCTACTTTGAGATTTTTTTTTTGTTTTGGACTCGTGGTGCCTCCTCTAATGGGACAGTATAAAGCACTGACTGCATCAGAGCTGCTGATTCTGAAGTCAGTGCTTCATGCTGCATTTCACTGTGCTGTGCGGGACTCCGCTTCAAAGCCATGGATCTTTCCAACCATAAATCTTCCATCCGAAAGTGTCTTTTGGTAACTTTACTGTTCGTTTGTTCATTTCAACTGTCCCGATCAAAGCGAATATTCAAATGTCCTTCAGGATGCACTTGTACGACAGATTCAATCATTTGCGTCGGTTCGTCTCTCATCCCACGGACTATACCGAGTGACATCAGCTCTCTGTAAGTCTGATATTATTATGTTCGCCTCACAATTTATTTGCGAAAATGTATAGAATTTTATCAAATCAATGGGATATAGCCTGTAGGCTATTTGTGTTTCGAAACTGAACGTGCGTCGTAGTGTTTGGTACAAATCAATGAATTGAAGTGTCGTAGGCAATTTGTGAATTTATTTGATTTATTTTTTAGGAGTATTGTCAATTGCAGTTTCCCAGAAATCAAGGAGGCTATGTTCTCGCTCATGCCCTCACTGCAGCTACTGTAAGTGACTGCTGCATCACTTTTTATAAATGTACCTGTTTATCTGCATTATAAAACATTAACACTTTGAATCCATGGCATTCTTTGTTATGCTGGTCATATTTATGTTTTGGAATTTTCTGGCATATTCTGGCATCTTTTCTCTTCTTAGGCTCCTTAGTTCTAATTCATTTTCTGAAATCAAGGAGGACGCATTCTCAGGGCTTCCTCATCTTGAGTATTTGTAAGTATTTGGACAGCATTTATTGATTTAAATTAATGCTCAAAAATGTTCACTCCTTTACAGTACTGATATATTTGTTGGTTGCCTGGACCACTTTATCAAAATCACTGCAGTTATTGAAGTACTTGTTTTATAGCTATTTTGTCTTATTTTATCTCTCCAATCAGATTTATTGAAGGTAATAAGATTGCAGAGATAAACAAATATGCCTTCAGAGGACTTCGGGATGTTACACATCTGTAAGTATATGACATACAGCGAGCAAAAGCTAGGTTGCATTTATTTAGACAGATTTCTGGTAGGCATCATTTAATTTAGTAGGCTAAGTTATATGTGTTTTTGTTTAATATTTTGTGTCAGATGGTCAGTACATTATGTGATATATTGGTGTTGTCTTGAATTGTATTATAAGGTACACTGTAAAGTCCCTAAACATCCTGACTTGTATAAATAACCAAATGGAAATGTAATATATTGCCATATGTCTAGAGGGATATTGCCATCTATGTTACCTCTAAGGCGATATATAATTTTCACATACATACATTCTCTGGGTAGATGAAGATAACTTTATAACATATACAAAATCCCCACAGTAAAGTTGTTTATATGTTAATAATATCTATGTGATGCTTTTAATATGGTATTATATGCAGCAAGCATATATGTCAACATTATATATTTTACTGATATGTGCAACTTCTAAAAAACAATCAGTATGTTTATGTTTTTTTTAAATACATTTTTTATTATTTATTAGTATATTCACTTATATATTCACAACATGTATTGACAGGTTTTAGGATGGATCTATATGTGCAAATGGTCCAATTTCTAATAGGTTTCATGTTTTTACTTCATGTGACAATATATTTATCATATGGAAATCTAATATATGTATGTACATTACATTTGCGTAAAGTCTTCTGTCCATTTGTATCGATTAATTTTTCTCTCTGTTTTTACAGATCATTAGCGAACAACAATTTAAAAACACTGCCCAGGGGTCTTTTTTCTGATCTACGCTCTTTGATTGAACTGTGAGTTTTTCAGTTCACTGTTTACAAATGTGCACATGTAATCATCATGCAAGACAACCACTTATGCTAAATAGCTGGGAAACAATAATATTGCAGTCACATACGATTTTGTTTATTTGCAGAGTTTTTAGAGTGTTTTGATCATTTCATGTCTAATAAACAGAGATCTGCGTGGGAACATGTTCCATTGCGACTGTGAGTCCATGTGGCTGATGCTATGGTTGAAACGATCCAATGCTACAATCTCTGACGTTTACTGTGCCAGTCCATCTGGCATGAAGGGTGTCCTATTAAAGAATGTCCCAGAAAAACACAGCAAGTGTGTCTCCACAGGTAACTAAATTTCTGTTGCTTAGATATGTTGAATTTTTGCATTGATTGTCTTGATAAATGCAGTGAAAAGGTGTGAAGAAAAAAATATGATTTGTTTACACTTGTTTAGTGACAATGAATGAATGTGCTCCCATATGTCTGGTTCTTTTTCCCTTCAGAATTTGTTCAGCACCAAATAGTGAATACTCAATCAATGTCAGCAGACATCTTCTCTCACAAAGATGATATATATGTCGCTATGGCAGTTCCAAATTCAGACAGCTGCATAATCATGGAATGGGATCACATTGAGACTAAATTCAGGCCTTTTGATAACATCACAGGTTTGACTCCATAATCATTTGTCACATGACATAAAAATGAAAGAGTATAGATGATGATTTCATTTTTTTTATATATATTGTATTTCAGGTCGGTCTGTTGTTGGATGCCGGTCGGTTCTGATCAACGAGCAGGCATTTGTCATTGTCTCCCAACTCTTCGATGGCTCCCTTGTCTACAAATATGACCAAGCACAGAATAAGTTCACCAAGTTTCAGGCCGTTGAAATGCTTAATGTGTCCAAGCCGAATGACATTGAAGTCTTCCAGATTGGAGATGACTGGTTCTTCCTAATTGTAGACAGTTCCAAAGCTGGAATGACAACTCTGTTTAAGTGGAATGAAACTGGTTTCTACCCATACCAGTTCCTCCATGAATGGTTTCGTGATACCGATGCAGAGTTTTTTGATTTAGATGGCAAATCTGTCCTCATACTCGTGAGCCGTTCCCAGGTTCCTGTTATCTACCAATGGAACAAGAGCACCCAGAAGTTTGTTCTCCATGATGAGATAGCAAATATGGATGATATTGTCAGCGTGAAGGCCTTTAGGATTAATGATGTTCCATACCTTGCGCTCGCCTGCTACATCGGTGACTCAAAAGTCATGAAGTGGACGGGCAAACACTTTGAAGAAGTACAGGGCTTGCCTTCACGTGGCGCCACAGTATTACAGCCCATCAAGTTCAAAGACCAGCACTATTTGATTCTGAGCAGTGATTATTCTTTCTCCCAAATCTTCAGGTGGGATGAGGAAAACCAGAAATTTATCAAGTTCAGGGATGTGTATGTTCAGTGGCCACGCTCATTCACAGCACTGTCCACAGACCAGCGTGATTTTGTGCTGGCCACCAGCTTCAAAGGCAAAACCAAGGTTTTTGAACATATTTCAGTGGATTATAGCAAATGAGGCATATGCTGTTATGCGTTGCATCTGAGCAATTGCTAAAATAAAACTCTATTCTTCAATATATGTATGCAAGTAACCATAATATTTATGAATGTAATGTTTCATCAATAAATGCCTCTCTTCTGTCTTGCAAAAGCTATTTATGCAACATTTTCTATAAAGGTTTAAATAAATAATGCTCTGCTGCTTAATTTATTCAGACCTTTAAAATACCTGACTGTTTGATTATATAAGGGGCCTTTTAAATCATTTCTTTGTGATATATCAGGTTCACCAAAGGTGCTCCGGCTTCATTCCAAAAGACTGTGGACTTGTCAGCTTCAAGCTAATTTATCCTAATGAGCTGGTTTTACCATATGCAAGCATGTTTTTGGTGCTGAGTAGTGATATTATTCAGTAGAGACCCTCAGTGTTATTGCCTTTGATGAATGAAAGCCTTAGAAATTTCATTTTTATTATTCATTAATTAAATTTTATTTATTTATTTATTTTAACAGAGGATGACCCTTTATTTCTGTAGCTGGCCGATGATTGTATTGGATGTACATTTGAAAATATATTATTGATAATAAATAAAACAGCATCTTATATTCATTCATGTTTGTTTTTATTTACACACACACACACACACACACACACACACACACAGTGGTGTAAAAAAAAGTGTTGTCCTGATTTCTTATTTTTTTTGCATGTTTGTCACACTTTAATGTTTCAGATCAAACAAATTTAAATATTAGTCAAAGATAACACAAGTGAACACAACATGCAGTTTTTAATTGAATGTTTTTATTATTAAGGGAAAAACAAAATCCCAAACTACATGGCCCTGTGTGAAGAACATCATACCAATAGTAAAAACTGTGGTTTATCACACCTGAGTTCAATTTCTCTAGCCACACGCAGGCCTGATTACTGCCAAACCTGTTCACCGCATTTCTGAAAAAGAACATCATACCAATAGTAAAATATGGTGGTGGTAGTGTGATGGTAGGGGGCTGTTTTGCTGCTTCAGGACCTGAAAGACTTGCTGTGATAAATGGAAACATGAATTCTGAATTAGAAAAATCCTTAAGGAGAATGTCCGGCCATCTGTTCATGACCTCAAGCTGAAGCGAACTTGGGTTCTGCAGCAGGACAATGATCCAAAAACACACCAAGAAGTCCACCTCTGAATGGCTGAAGAAAAACAGAATGAAGATTTGGAGTGGCCTAGTCAAAGTCCTGACCTGAATCCTACTGAGATGCTGTGGCATGACCTTAAAAAGGCGGATCATGCTCGAAAACCCTCCAATGTGGCTGAATTACAACAATTCTGCACAGATGACTGGACCAAAAATTTTTCCACAGCGCTGTGACAGACTCACTGCAAGTTATCGCAAACGCTTGATTGCAGTTGTTGCTGCTAAGTGTGCAGTTGTTGCTGCTAAGTTAGGGGGCAAACACTTTTTCACACAGGGGCCATGTAGTTTTGGATTTAGTTTTCCCTTAATAATAAAAACCTTCATTTAAAAAACTGCATGTTGTGTTCACTAGTGTTATCTTTTACTAATATTTACATTGTGTCTGATGATCTGAAACATTAAAGTGTGACAAACATGCAAAAAAAAAAAAGGAAGGGGGGGCCAACAATTTTTTTTTACACACCACTGTGTGTGTATATATATATATATATATATATATATATATATATATATATATATATATATATATATATATATATATATATATATATGTTTCTTACGATGAAGCCAGTTGGACAAATGGTATAGCAGCCAGTTTAGCATTTTCTGCAGTGTGTCACTGTTCGACGTTAAAACTTACATTTTATGACACTCCTTGACAGTGAGAAACTGCTTATGTTCACAAAGATCACTTTACCAGCCAGTCAGCAACATCATTCTTTGTGACAGAGCACTTAGGTTTGATAAATATGAGGCATAAGCACATCACAAATGTAGCTATTTGAAGTAAGCACAGAAATTATGTATTTAGAGTCTGTATGATTTTTTTTCTTCTGTGCATTATGTCCATGTTGTATTATTTACATTATGTGCTTATATGTTGTGTTAGTGTTATGGTGGCCTTTTAAAATAACCTTGTATGGTATTTTCAAACTAACTGAGACCATGTTTAATTTAAATAAATATATAAATCAAATTACAACAAAAATTATCAAATTAAATAAATATATAAATTTAATAGCAACAAAACTTAATATAAATTTGTTAATCGCACATCAGTACAATATAAATCATTATATCTTATACATTGTGTAATTATAATCAAATACAACATTAACATTATGTGAAATGTGTGATGTATGAAATTCGTTGTAAGTGCGTTCAACAACAATGTAAACAACAGAAGACTATTGCAGCAAAATAAATTAATTTGCAACATCAATTTATAGTTTTATTCGAGACCACAGGTTTATTATAATCGTATAACCTAACGTAAGAAGCTTCATTACACATCTGTTATTATTCTTTGGCTTTTGTAGCACTGTCGCTTTGCGTTCTATTTAAAGCGACACGCTGTGGTTGGCCATCATCCCAGCCGGAAATGATGTACGTGATGTTGATTAAACCCGAAACATGTAATCCTGTCATCCTCGTCGCAATAGATGCTTACGACGTGAACAGTTTTTGTAATTTACTGATTTTTTTTAGAAGAATATTCTCGGACCGAAAATGAATCCTTCCAGAAGAAGCGAAAGTGATTGGCAGGGTCTGGTGAATGAGGTAGGAAACGCAGACATATTGATGCCTCGCGCTCATCTGCACTCTATGAATCATACTATCAGTACTGCACTATAGAGGATGCTCAAATTAACCATTCAATGTGGTTTTCAATAAATTTACCCAAATGACGTGTGCAAAATTTAAGAGCATGGTTTTCTGAATACGATCAGATTATTCTTCTGATTTACAGAGACGTGAAATCCTCTTACTGTAACCGTGTTGTGTTGTCTTTTTCTCGAGACCGCTCGTTCTTATCGAATAGTGTAAGTGACATGCATGTTATTACATCTTTAAATGCCTTGCATCATAATAAATAAAATGCAGAAGGTCTGACACGACATGATCAGATGAGGGATTAGTGTAAATCTTCATCCTTTACGTCAAGATCCATGAACTGCGCTGAACTCAGCTTGGACCTGGAATTGAAATAATTTTAAAAATAATGATTTTAAAATACAGTGGTGTAATATTACAGCATCTCATTCAAAGTACATTAACTATCATGTATGTGCACAATTTAGAAGTATATCAATAATAAAGAAATATGAATAGTCGTATGTTTTCATTTAGGGAACTTTTAAACACATAAGAACTAAATAACAGGTGAATGTGCTTACATAATCTTTTGAATAAATGTGCTTATATTGATTAAATTGTGAACTTTAATGTCCCTTCTCAAGTGCACTGACAAATTTAGAACTTTCAAAGTTTTGTCTTACCTTTTCAAAGGTTATATTCATTTAAAAGTAGGATTTAGTTCTTTACTTCCAACTTCCAAGGTGGCTGCATGATGTCTTAATTCAGTAATAATAATATTAATAATAGGTACTGTTAATGATAATAAGTAGGCCTAATACTTAATCTAACTTCAGTTAAAGGCTAAAGCCACTAAAATCAAGATATAGAATTAATAATACTGATGTTTTATTAACTTACAGAACACACAGTTCCTAGTAAATAAATTAAAGGAGTACATTATGGTTAATAATTTAAACTGTTGACATGTCTGGTTTCTATGAAAAGTTCTAAAATGCAGAAACTTATAAGCATTTTAGCAAATGTGCCAATAGAGATATTTTCACTTAGATGGGAAAAATGTAAATATTATCTAGGAAGAGCTTACTATTATAATAACAATTAATTATGCATAATTATGCATATTGCATGTGCTTACTATTATAATAACATTATACTAATTATAATAACAATTAATTATGCATAATTACATGCAAGTAACCCTAAGCCAAACGGTAACACTTTATTTTAAGGAGTTCTTATACTAATTATAATAACAATTAATTATGCATAATTACATGTAAGTAACCCTAAGCCAAACCCTAATCCTAACCCTAACCATATAGTAAGTGCATGTAGTTAATTAATATTACTCAGTACTTAAATGTATAATCACACTGTAAAATGGACACCTTAAAATAAATTGTAACCAAGACTTATGAAGCGTAGGTGATTTTGCTAAAAAAAAAAAAAAACAATGCAAAAACCCACTTTGATCATTGCCTCTTTTGGCAGTGGTGACTAAATGTGTCGAATCGAAGCATTAACAACCCTGTTGTTTTCTTTGTGTGCCTAGTTCCTGGTATGCAAGAGAAAGCTGGAGAGTAAGAAGGAGGCACTGCTGATCTTATCCAAAGAACTGGACACCTGCCAGCAGGAAAGGGATCAGTTTAAACTGATGGCAAACCAGCTCCGTGAACGCCACCAAGGGCTCAAGAAGAAGTACAGAGAGCTTATAGTATGTATTTCTATTCTAAATGAATTAAACACTCATGTAGAAGTATGAGGTATTGTTATTATAATAAAGTATATTTAAATGATTTTGTTTTCATTAATAGGATGGCGACCCTTCTCTGCCTCCTGAAAAAAGAAACCAAGTATGCTTAACACCTATTTAAATATGCTTAACTATACTCCGTTATATACTGTATGTATAAAACTAAAGATCTGAAATCTATATGTGTAGTTTGTGAAGCAGTCAACCCAGTACTCATAATTTTTTCATTTGGTGTTATTCATTGTGTTTAACTTGCCACAGGTCAATCTGGCCCAGTTACTGAGAGACTCACGTGAACAGAACAAACAGCTGAGCGAGGAGATGAAAGAACTGAAGCAACGTTTAGCGGAGGTGCAGGGTGATAACAAGGTATGGGTGATTACTTTGCATGACTCAGTCCCATGCAGATGTCTGCAAGGTCAAATGTGTAATCAGTTGTTTACAGGTCATATATTGTGGTATATTTGCATTCTTTCCATCCCACAGCTGCTGAGGATGACCATCGCAAAGCAGCGTCTAGGAGACGAAGAGGTGGGGACTCGTCACTTTCCAGCCCATGAGAGAGAAGATCTTGTTCAGCAGTTAGAAAGAGCTCGAGAGCAGGTGCATTGCTCTTGGTGTTCCACACATTTTAGTTCTCGAGAATATCACTGTGTGTCATGTCTCACAGGTTTTGTAGTCACTGGTGTCACAGAAAAACAAAACACTGAGACAATAATCCTGTGTTATAACCCTATGGTGTTGCAGAATGAAGCACTGGAACAAAGCTTAAAGGCAGCCACGGATGAATTACAGGACGTGAGAGCAGAGCGTAATGTCTATCAGGAGAAAGCTCACAGACTAAACCTGGAAATTAACCACATCCTGGGAAGCCACGAGAATCGCATCCTAGATATTGATGCTCTGTGTATGGAGAACAGGTCAGTGTTGACATGTTCAGGTTCTACACACCTGCACATTTAGCATCTAATGCTGCGGTAGCAGGAGGTAAACACACACACACACACACACGCACACACACACACACACACACACACGTTTGGTTTTGTGAATTGTAGGGACTTTCCATAGACTTCTATTACTTTTTTACTGACCAAACAATATTTTCTATCCCCTACCCAACCCTAACCCTAAATCTACCCCTTACCGAAAACCTGTTTGCATTGTAACACTTTCAGATAAACATAACTAAAAACACATATTCAAATATATTTAAATATAAAAAGAAAGATTTTTTTACTATCCTTGTAGTGACACAATGTAGTATAAACAACTACACACACAAACACACACTAATTAACATATATGCAGAGATTTATTATTTTAGTACACATGAATCACATTCTGATTCCAAAATAACTGCTATTTTAGTATAGTTGATATATAGTACTATTATAGTTTTGTTAATATTTTGATATTCTGTTTTGATTTTAAATGTAAAGCTTTAGTAATTTTGTTGTGTGTTTGTCATTTTTTTATATCTCCATGTAGTTTTTATTACCTTTTATTTGTGTTTTAGTAATTATTTTAGTACTTAGTGTTAAAATAAAATAAAATGATGCATAGGACACTAGCTGACATCAAATAACTTTAGAATTTCCATTATTTATTTTATTTCAGTTGGTTTTCCACGACAGGCAGTATATGTTCAATGTAACAGATAGGGAGAAAATCCCAGTAACATGACTTAAGAATGGCATTTTGATGGTTAATCGATATTTTTATAAGAAAGCACATGTGACTCTCACATGATCAGGTTTGTGGTGAGACTGACCTCTGTCGGAACGGTGGGGACATTACAGACATTGACATGGCCGTTTTAACATATACAGTTGGTTATATTATCAACAGTGCTATTTAACTAGTCATAACATGTATATCATATTAAATTCTTAGTATCTGCATGAGCGGCTGATGCAGCTTCAGGAGGAGGTCAGCCTCCTCAGATCAAACGTCATGAAGTACAAGGTATTTATTACACATACAACCAAATTTATATGTATACAAAATTTTTATTCACTTTAGCTATGCATAAGCTCATTGTTGGGCATATGCCAATGTCTTTTATTTCAGAGTGCTTTGGAAAGCAAGAAGAACTGTAAAGTCTATGGCAAGTCCAACAGCAGTGCTCTGACAGGAGTCCTCTCTGCTAAACAAGGTACCACACAAAACTTCTACAGAATCCAGACAGTAACAATTCCGTGCTTTACCAGTATCCTTCTTTAATTAATATACAATTCTTTGATTGAAAAATACTCCGAAGCTAAGTTACAGCTAATATGTTTGCAGTACAAGAGCTGTTGCTGTCAGAGGAGAATGGCTGCAGTCTCCCGGTCACTTCGCAGTCCATCAGTGACCTGAAGTCCCTGGCCACTGCTCTGCTGGAGACCATTCATGAGAAGAACATGGTCATCCAGCATCAACGGCAAACCAACAAGTATGTTACATCGTGACAGCTCTCATCTCATTTCCTGTGCTGGAAAGCACCCAAGATACAGTATTACTTTCGAACGGTTTATTTATACACTGTTATAGTTTTTATCAGTATTTTGGATTAGCATTTATTTGTATATTTTCATTTTTAAATTTAGTTTAAGTTAGAAATTTTGTTGTAAAATGTGCATTTATGTTACTATTTAGGTTTAATATATTTATATTAGTTCAGTTTTAGTTCTTATTTATTTCTAGCTTGCAATTGTAGCGCTTCAGCTAGTTTATTTTATGTTATTAATTTGTATTTTATTTTATTATGGCTTTATTAAAATTAACAATATTTTTTTTATTTAATGGTTTTTGTTAATTGTAATAATCCTGCCAAAATGCAAGTTAAGCCATAGCATTCTTATTTTTACAGAATTATGGAAGAATATTCCGGACAATTTTCAAAAGGAATTCCGATTCCATTTGAGTTTTGGTTACATGCAGGTTACATGCGAGAGTGAAAAAAGCGGATGAGGTAATTTATATTGCTATTTAAATATGACAGGCTCTTAACTCGTCAGATATGGGAAATACAGTTGCAAATAGACTTTTCTTTTTCATTTGAAATTTGGCAGCTAATTTGTGTTCACAAAAGCGAAAATGCAATGCAAGATTTGCATTTGCGTTTAGATTGTCACAATTAAAGCGTCCAGAAATGGGAAACGCAATTGAAAATACAATTAGCAATTCCTTTTGAAAATTGTCTGGAATATCCTTGCATGCTGAATAGTGTTAAAAAGTGAAATGTAGCTGTTGGTTTGCATATATTTAAACAGGATCCTGGGTAACCGGGTTGCAGAACTTGAAAGAAAGTTGAAAACATTAGAAGTGTCTGGGTTGTGGAGTCTACCAGGTAAACATCAAATCCATTCAACTATGCAGTTGCTTTTTTATTTTTATTTTGATTATTTGATTGTAGTTTGATGTTTTAATGTTTGCTGTAATACACTTTGCATTTATGTAATTGGTGTTTCTTTGTTTCAATCTTTAAGTGACTTTCAATTGCTCTTCCATTTCTGCTTTTCACTCTTGCTTCTCTACTTTCGTCTCACCCTCTCTGGAGGCATCACCTACAATGTGTCTCTCGGACTAGGGAGTATGTTTTTAATTTAATATAGTTTTTTTTATACCTTTCTACACTTTTTTTTCAAACCAGTTCTACCTCTGTTGCCCTTGTTGTTAACTTGACAAGATAACTTCCAGTGGCTGTTATAGTTGTGTATTTATAGACTTGAACTTTTTTTCCAGGAAGGAAAGCTGTTATTGTCCTGAGTGACTCTCAGCATGTCCAGTCCACCACAGAACAGTCAGTCCATCTGACACCAGAGTCAATGGGTAAGTTACTACCTAGTGAACACTAACTGGCACGTTATATCTATACAGTACACTTTTGATTTTCATGACTTCTTTAAACATTACAGGCACAAATCCATTTTTTTTTTTTAATTATTAGTTATTGTTAATTTTGTAATAATCAGACCCTAACCTAACCCTAACCCTAAGTTTGCAAGCTCAAAACATTTCATTCAAAGACAAGAGGAGAAGCTTGCACACATAATCATAAAAAAATGTCCTTTCAAAATTCTTACATTCAGAGGCCAAAAAGTGAAAGAAAAGTGCTACATTGTTAAAAGTCTTTAAATGTCACCACAAATTCAACACCATAATTTTAATGAGCTTTATTTCTCTGAATTAGTAGAATCAGTGTTATGAAAATTTTATTTGCAGACAGCTACACACAACTTTGCCTGCTGAATATTAAAAATCGAATGAGCAACCAAAAAAAAAGGAGTAAAACCACTCATATTATATTTGGATTAACTTCTGGAATCATTTTCTGAAGGCAAATCACATCCTTTCACTGAAAACAATGGGGGGGTTGTTTTTTTTATTTTATAAGGTTGTTTAAAATATCTATAGTTTTTAAGTAAAAAATAATAACAAAAGTCTC
Source organism: Cyprinus carpio (assembly GCF_018340385.1). Taxonomy (NCBI): domain Eukaryota; kingdom Metazoa; phylum Chordata; class Actinopteri; order Cypriniformes; family Cyprinidae; genus Cyprinus; species Cyprinus carpio. Next base: position 11,355,748 of record NC_056597.1, read on the forward strand.
AACGCTTTCCAGCAGGAGACGAAGAGATTGTTACTGGAGAAGAGGTGACAGAGGACACTGGACTCAGTACAGATTTCAGCCCAGATGAGTGTCAAGCCGTGGCAGTCGAGTTGAACCAAGAGGGTGATTATTTCAACCGCACATATTCAGTCTCACAAACTCCACAATTCAGCAATCCAGCAGAAAGTATCCAGCCTGTGGAGAGCACGCAGAGTAAAACCCTTGCTTGTTGTGACTCTGAGAAGCCTGTGTGTCCTCCTGAGAGGGGATCAGGACAACATAATGAAGATCTCACGAGCCGTGGATGTCAGTCTTTGAACACAGAAGCAACTTTGAAAGTTTCAGAAGAAGAGGCTGATGTGGAGAATGAAGTTCCTGTTGTTCATTCTGAGGAGGACTTTGCATTAGAGGACAGTCGGCCTGTGGCATCAGAGACCTTTAGTGGTTCTTCCTGTATTTCTGGATCTGAGTCAAGTACACCAGAACAGCAAACAGAGCGATCGGTCGAAGAAGAAACAGAGAATGTTCACACCAGGAATGAACCTTCATGATGAGAGAAATTCATAAAAACAACCTCCATTCATTTAAGGCCACATCAGTTAAAATAAGTGTTCTGATTCAGACTTTGGCAAAAGAAAAAAAAAAATAACAATTAAACCACCAAATGAAAAAAGTTCACTAAAACATAAAAGCTAAAAGTTCACTAAAAGCTAAAAGTAAAACCAGCAAGCTGAATATTAAAATCAACAGTGTTAAATCTTTCTGGAGGTTTTTTTAAAATCATCAAAAATCTCAAATGAAACCGTAGATGTGACGTCACTATGATGACACTAAACCAGCAAGTTTATTTTTTTCTAACATTAGACACATCTCGGTGTATTTTGACGATGTTAAATACCTTTGTAATTACATCTAGTGTATTTTGTGGAAACATGACAATTTTGACTTCTAATTTTCAGTTTAACCTTTTTTTTTTCTTTCTAATGAGTAAAACAACATGCAATTCCTGTTTCATATGCAAAAGCTGTTTTTCCTTAGTTCTTTTCTTATAACACTTAATGTCACAATTTCAACCATTATCATTTGTCCCTTACAGGGATTATATCATTATTTATTTCCTTTCATATGTCTTATCTATTATAATTTGTGATGTTGATGATTGTAAAAGTGTTTGATCTGTAAAGGTTTTTGTAAAATCATTCTCTGTAGATCACCTAATATTACACTGTAATATAGTGTAAAATTAAAATTGGAACAATCATCAGCTTGAAAGCTTAAATTATATTTAATTCTGCACAATTCTGCACTGCATCACAGTACACCAGACATTTAGTTTGACCCTCTGCTGCTACTGTATATTATTGAGTTATTACTGCATCAGTTTATATGGTTTGCGTTGACTTGACCTGTTGGGTGCACCAAAAAATATTTGTAATGATGGAAGGATTATCTTGTTGTTTATGTCCTCAAGTCATTGAAATAAAAAGTATCACTTGCCATTACAAACATTGGTCTTCTGAAATCCATCAATAAGAGGTTCTTAACTTCAAACCATTGCTTCCGGCTTAAATATGAGTCATCTACCCATAATATTCCTATCTGAAGTAGAAGTTTTAAACAATGGAGGAAACATTATTATAGATCATGGTATTTTGGCCAGAAGTGATGGAACTATTCCTTTAAAAGATCAGGTAAGTTTTCATTACTCTGAAAAACTGAAATGTCTCTATCCAAGCAGTGATACAGTTCCTCAAAACATGCTGTATTTATCAATTCATTATTTCTATGCTATTTTATGAAGTAACATAAAATGTTGGAATAAAATACTCAAAAATACTTAAAATATTTGCGTCAGGTTTGATGCAAGTCTTGGACTGTGGTTTGTTAACTGTTCTTAATGTTTTGCACAACAATAACAAAAATGAAATGGGTAAGCTAATAATAAATCCACTCTTTTTAAATGATATTGGACCAACTACTAGAGACAGCAGAAGCTTGATTTCTAACAGCATTTAATGCAAACAAACCTTTCTGACTGGAGCAAAACAAATAGCTGTGTGCCGCTCACTATCCAATCAAACCTATCAGTGCAGAGTGCAATGACACAGTGATCAATAAGGGAAAACATTATGTACTGCACTTAAAAAATAAATAAATAAAATTGCTCCATTTAAAATGTAATGAACAATACCAAATTAAATTAGATAATTTTAAATTAATACAGTGCAGAACATCGCTAGATTGAAATCTTTGGACAGAATTGTAAGGATTTTTTGCTGTTATTCTGCATTTTCTATAAGAGCATCACAAACAAGACCAAGTCTAGAATTACAACCAAAACATTTTTTATTATTATAATTTCAGACAACTTAAAAAAAACACACACAGACAACACAAAAACAAGCTTGTCTTGTCTACGGTATATTTACATCGTGCTCTTTTTTTCTGCAAATATTTACATTCAGTATGTACATGAAGTGGAAATGGAAAAAAAAACACCACAGTAAGATTTAATAGTAATAACAATACCACTGTTAACAGTAACAACAATATATATATATGTTTGTGTACATATATACTTTGCAAAGTTTGAAAGAACAAAGGATAACAAAACAGCAAAGTAGATAGATATATAAAAAAGTATAAACTGAGGTGTTACGTGTGGTTATCATGTGTTTCCAATACACAGTTTAAATTTCCATATGGAATTGATGGATGAATACAATGCAAACAAGTGAACTAAACTCATCTGCTCACTCATTCATGTCCATTTTTGACAGCACAGGACAGATAGTTGATTATTTTTCAATGCTGAACAAGCTACAGTACCAAACAGCTAACTTAATGAAAAGAACCCAAAAATAAATCGTCCCTCATATGTTCTTTCAAACCTGTATGACTTTCTTCCATGGAACAAAAAGTAGTAATTCTGAAGAATGTTCTGGTAATTTTTGTTCTTGTAATTACGATTAATAATGCACAAACATCAAAAAATGCCATAGATGTCATCCATATGAATCTGTGCACTAGATTGATGCCTTTATGATATATTTATTTGCATTCAGAATTGCAAAAGACAAGTGCATTCAAAAATCATTCAAATTTCTACTGAGTGTTCCACTGAACAAGGACAGTCATACTGGTTTGACAACAAGAATACTGTAAATGAGAACAGAACTATTTCATTAAAATCACATAAGGCTTAAAATGGTAGGAACAAAAGTAAGGAATTCCCAAAAAACGGGGAAAAAAAAACTTTAAATAAAATGTTTTAATTCAGGTTGGTTTTCAAAGGGACTTTTTAAACCATTTTAATGAGCAAAGATGGTAGGCAAAAATTCACCTTCTTAAATCCCATTTCTTATGCATATTCCTTCATTTCATGAAAAATGATGAAATTTGTAAATAACAGTAAAACGTTCACAAATGTGAATGAAACTGAGGTTTGACTCCCATCAAGGCACAAGTTGCTCAGTCTGCCTGTTTCTCTGTCCGTGGAGAGATAGAGGCATGGCCAAAGGGAGAGAGCGAAGCCATTCAGACTTACGGCTGGTCTAAAATGGTCATCTACTTTTAAGCCAGCAACAGAAAAACTTACTGGTCATCTGCAGACAGAAAAAGTAGTGTTCTTTCGTCATAGTTGGAAAAGTACACAACAAGTGCGCATTTCCGTCTGCTTCCCAGAGTGGTTCCATTTTCCGTTTTACACACCGGACACAAATCACACACAACATCATATTAATTAAAGAATTTGTACTGTGTTTACTGTGACTGTACCATGTCAATATTTCCCTCACATCTCCTCCATTCCCAGCAGCGTGCTGATTCACAGCCTCAGCAGACGGACAGGACGGGTGGACCCTGTCTCTGCTGGGTTTTCTTGAGCAGCTGTATACGGTTGTGGCAGTAGAATTTCACAGCCCTCCAGTCCCGGTGGTTGGTGACCAGCAGGGGGCAGAGCTCCAGGCAGCGCTCACAGTCCGCTTTAGCCGGCACTCGCAGCTCCATGATGTTTTGCACCAGGTGGGACTCAACAGCTGCCCGCTCCGCCTCAGACCAAGGCCGCTTCAGCACACCACGTTTACCTGAGGCAGAGAACAGAACGTATGTTAATCATTATTCCTGTGTAAACACTGAACTCAGGTTTTCCTCCTCCCACTCCGCTCCCCCAGGCCCAAGCACATACGCTCAGGTCAATGAGTTAGCACTGTGCTGAAGGACTCAGGCCTGGAGCTCTGGCTGTATGGCAGACAATAAACACCACCATCACAATGCTCTTGTTTACATTTTATTATACTGTTTTTTTGAGTATTTAAATTTAGATTTGAGCTAGATTATTTTAAAATATTAAAAAAAATAATAAATCATCATGAACCCTAACAATACAACTTAGATTAAAAAAAAAAAAACCGACATACATGATTATGCGTACAATGATCCGATAAATGATACATGTTGATGTTTATATTGCAAAACCATAAACATAACCAGGTATGCCAATATTCTAGTTACAAGAAATCTGAATAATACATTTTTGCTCCAACATGCTTACATTAACTGGAATTTCTGGTCAAATAAACTGTTTATTTTGAATATTCACATGCCCAAACCAGACAGTGATACTGAAAAAAAAAAAAAAAAAAAAAACAGGGCAAATTTCTACTCCTTTTTTTTTTAAAGGCAATATAAAAACAGGCAACATAAGATTCTTATGGTTTACATTTTCCCCACACTTGTGTGCTGCTGTCAGAGGCATTAATTAAAATGATTGAGTTCAGAATCACTCAAATACAGCATAAAGCATGACAAAGAATTAAAACCTGTAATTCCAATAGCTTTAGAGTATATAAACCTCTTTTCTGAACAAAAGCTTGACAACAATGTACTTTAATTGAAAATGATGTGCATATAAATGAGGTCAATGAAAATTATACCTTTAGGACTGACAAATACCTATTTGTTACCATATAAGCAGAACAATACAACAAATGCATTTGCTATTAGAGTAACTGATGAGGACAAAAATATTACGCTCATTTTAATGTCAGGAAAAAGTTAAAAGTCTGTCCTACTCTAACAGGCTACAGAACAGCAATGTTTACTATTCTTCTCATTACAGAACTTTTTCTCATTATAAAAGGAAGATGTGTTTTACGGCAAAGACAAAAGAGAACAACATGTTATATGAGTCAATAAATCTTTTAATATTTAAATTTATGTTCTTTCCTATTATTAGCTTATATGGCTTTAACAAAGGTTGCAGTTAACAGCCCTCAAAATCTGTTTTATAAAATGAACCCTGGTTTAACTGGTCCATGCTTTGCGCATGTAAACACTGATTATTAGGGTTGGGAGAAAAAAAGTGATTTACCCAACTATCGCGATTCTTTTTAAAATGATTTAAAAATCAATTGGTTTATCCCAGAATCTATTTCTATTTAATTATTTTACTTTTCATAAGAGGTGGTGGGGAGAAGTTACCACTTTTACTCCAACAGAGGGTGAAATGTATTTGTTGTTATCTGTACTAGAAGAAGTCATATCCATTTCAGAGAAAGTGTGAGAAAGCAAATCCATGGATCAAACCTCTTCGAGAATTCTGCCTGCACATTCACGTTTTAAATCCCAAGTGTGGAAACCATTTGGATTTTACACACTGCTGGGAAAAGCAGTGCTAGACATGACTAATGGCCCTTTCAGACAGGACGTGGAATGCGCTGCGCTATGAAACCCATGGCTTGCACCACTGAAGAGGGTTTGTTGCTGCATCGACCAAAGCGCACTCACGATGAAGCACACGTTTGGTGAGCTTGCACGCACGCCATGGTCAAAATTCAAAATAGTGCAACTTTCGCTGCTTAGCTCAGTGACGATTATCCAAGCAGCCAATAGAAATTGGGCATCCAAACCGGGGCGGAAAGCAAATGGATAGTGTGTGTGAGAATTTCAGGAGCTATAAAATACAAGTTCGTGGCCATATAGGGTAGTAGTTGACCAATATTGTTTTTGTTTTTTTTTGACAGCCGATGCCGATATCTTGGAAAGCAGGGTGGCCAATTGTCGATATAAAGCCGATATAATTGTATTTATTTTAAGAAATTTTTAAGAAATTTGAAATCATTTGAAAATGGATTAAAAAATGAATTAGTAAAATAAACATACTTTAGATGACAAAGTATTTTTCACCAATAAATAAATATTTAATAAATCATATTTTTTTCGGGTGGCCTGCTAAGATTTGACTAAGTTTGCAAGGTTTGTGAAATTAAATTATCACTGATTTGACTAAGTTTGCAAGGTTTGTGAAATTAAATTTTCATTAGCCATTCAAAGATTTGTTTAAATGATGTAAATGCGTATTTGCTGAATGCTGACAGCAAACGAGAAAGTATTATAATGTTTGCCTTTCTATTACTAACAATATAAAAGCAATCATTGTAATACTTTTTTGTATACATTTTAATTCCTTTGTTTAACAGTTCTATCGGATTATTATGTATCAGACTTTTATCAGTATTAGACAGCACTGTGTGCTCAGGTGCTGCTGCTCTCAGCGCCGTCAAAATAAAAGTCCCGCCTTGAACGCATGAATGCAGATATTTGAAAAATGCCAAATATCAGCCGATATATTGGCCTTGGCATACAGCATCCTCTCTGAAAGGGTTATAAAACTGTATGCAAAGTAACATAGCACGATTTTATTTCAGAGGGATTTTTTTCTAGTCATTTTGTTGCACATTTGACTATTATATTAATGTGCAAGTTCAGGGTTTTGGTACTTGAAAGATTCATGTTTCAAGGTACTTTAAATTATACACTGTGTATGTGTATGCTCCTGAAATAAATGTTAAGAAAGATGTGATGCATTGTTTTTGTTAATATGACTCATCATACACAGAAGGGGTAGGCAACGTCGGTCCTGGAGTGCCGCTGTCCTGCAGAGTTTAGCTCTAACCATAATCAAACACACCTGAACAAACTAATCAAGGTCTTCATGATTACTAAGGCTACAGACAAGTGAGGGTTTTTTTCAGGGTTGGAGCTAAACTCTGCAGGACATCGGCACTTCAGGACCGACGTTGCCTACCCCTGATATACAGTCTCTTTAAGGGTATGATCAAGTATTTTCCATTGTATCGAATCGCAATAATTATATAATCGCAATACTCAATTATTGCAATATATATTGAATCAGCATACAAGTATCGGGATAGTATTGAATCGGCAGATTAGAGTTTCATCCCAGCCCTACAGATTATGTCACAATTATCAGTGTTGTCCTCATTTCCTGGAACTGAGGAGTACAAAGCATATTTTCACACTGTATGACAGTCATACAATCAGACTCACCAGGTTTGGGCTGTCCTGAGGCCTTTTTTCGTCCCCCTGAGAGCAGGGAGCTGCTGTTCATCTTCTTGGGCCGGGGAGATTTGTTGTTGCTTGTGGTTTTTTTCATCACAATGGTGGTTGCAGGAGATGCTGCTTCTGGTTTCTCTTTGCTCTGCTCAACATCTGAGTCCTCTGACAGCGAGTCGGCAGAGTTTCCTGACAACACTGAAAGGGAAGGGTAAGTATGACTGATGAGTCCAATACTCTTTATTTACAACTGCCATGTGCTTGAAACAACAACTCACTCACCATCTAACTCCAGACAGATGTGATGTAAACTCATTCCTCGGAACAAGACACCATCTCTCTCTCCGCACAGTACCACCCGACCGATTAGACCCATCAGCCCAGGGTCCTGGCCGATGGTTGCACAGCTTTGAGTCACGTGATACTCCTTCTGCAAGAAGCTTTCCAATCGCTGTATGGCAGCCCCATGCTGTCCTTCCTCCTCACCCTCACTTAATAACAGCAGCTGCGTAAGTATCGCCACCTGTCTGCGAACGCATGTCTGCGTCAGTGCCCGGGGGTGCCGTGAACCACTGGACCGAGCCAAACCACGTAGTAAGTCTGTTCCTCGCAGGGGAGTAGCTGGCGAATGATACGGCCTGGCAAACACATAGGGGTTCTGTGGATCGATTCCCACACCGGCACGAGTCTGCAAAAGCATCTCCAGACAGGCTTCTGAGTGTGGGGGGAGGATGAGCGGCTGTACGCGGCCACGCTTCCCTTGGACCCCGACACGAGGGAGATGAGGGAGGACCAGCCGCTCGAAGGGTGAGAGCGAAGCCTCCAGTGGGGTTAGAGTTAACGGGGCACCAGGTTGCACAGGGATGGGGCACTGGGGTGCGACTCGGGCCTGGTACTCTGAGATTGTCAGTTTGGAGACTTCACATTCACGACGGCGATTGTAAAGGATGAGAAGGGCCAGGCTGGAGTGACAGAGGAGACGCCATGCCTCGGCCGACTGAGGTGAGCGGGAGAGAGAAATAAAGGCAGAGTGCTGCAGCCGCCGCAGGTACAACACCAGGGAGGAAAGGGAGGAAAGAAGTGGGAGCATGTGGGGACGACGCAAACTAAGAAAAGAGAAAAAAAGATAAGGTGAATTTAAATTTCTATACATTTTAACAGTGGCTATGTTTGCATTCACAATCTCACAAGCTTCAAATCAGAATAGTTTTTTGACATATGCACACTGCACAAATATAGAGAGTCTCTTGTAGTTTGTGCACAATAACCACTCTGCTACACTGTTTTTTTTTTTTTTTTTTTTAACAGCAGACTTAATTTTTATCTATTTCTGGATAAATGTTACGTATAAACAGCCGTGACGTGCTGCTTATATTTATCACGCAGTAAAAGCACCCGTCCCCGTCCCCAAAACCAAATATATATGGATGAGAAACAGAAAAAGGGACTACACTTGAAAGGAGAATTTTATAATGACAGGACACTCATTTTTACAACACTGCATTCAAAACGGGAAAAGCACGTCATGTCATTACACCATTTTACGTCATTGCATATGCGCAGTCCTTTAAATTTTTTCAGTCTCGATCGAATTAGAAAATGAATAAACCACCCCTTTCAATCTAATCGAAATTTAATTCAGATCGAGCTCTATCGGATCAATTAAGATGTTTACTTGAAGGCTTTTCTGTCCGATTGAACAGTGAATCCAATTACTAATGGATTATTTGGTTGCATGTAAACATAGCCAGTGAAACTGTTTTCAACATTGTGAATGTCTAACCTTGACAGGTCAGTCTTATCCTCCGCTCCGCTTTCTTCTTCTCTCCCTCCATTGTCCTCTCTTTCTTCTTTAGAAGGTTCTGACTCCTTAACAAGATCCACAAAGACTGGAGTGGGCAGTTCCTCTTCTTTCATCTTCTCAAAAATGTCTACCTCCTCTTTATCCTTTTTCATTTTTCGTCCTCCTTTTCTCGGAGGAGTACCAGGAGTAGGTGGGCTCCTCTTTAAGACAGATACCGGGACACCTCCTCTTCTGGGAGGAGTCACTGGAGCAGGACTTTTGTGAGTAGAGCTAGAGAGGGCAGGACTTCTTCTGACTGGCGACAAAGAAGAAGCTGGAGGTGACTGTGGTGTTACCACCACCACACCTGGCACAGGAGCCACTTGTAGGCATTGGGACTGTTTACTCGATGATGGGAGACACGATTGTACACAAGGAGGGTCACCAGGGGTGCGCGCTTGCTCCAGGGCAGAGTGCACGTCTGGCTGGTGGGCATGGTGTTTTTCCAAATGGCGTGGGAGAGATCGGAAGTGACGACTACAGTAAACACAACGCTGTTTTTGTGCCATGGTGCTCTGCCCACGACCCACTGACACATTGACAGTATTAGCAGCAACTCCTGCAGGCTGCGGGCACTTAAACACAGGTCTGGAGGGAGCAGTGGGCTGCAGTGTGGAGGACGGTAGGGAGTGTGGAAAAGGGGGAGGATGGCTGGGGGGTCGCTGAAGTGCTTTTCTTTTAGCATGTGTAGTTACAGAGGACAGGGCTTTGTGCCTCTTGCGGCGGTGAAGTGATCGCATGCGCGTCTCTCTCTTGGCATCATCCGAGTCGAGGTCTGAATCACTGTGCTCAGAGTGAGACAGAGGAGAGGAGGTAGGAGACAGAGACCAGGAAGGTGTGAGGTATTCTGATGCAGAAAGTGGAACTGGGCTGGACTCTTCCTCCTAAAAAAAAAAACACATGCATTTCTAAGATCTGTTAAAGGGTAAATAATCTGAAAAGCATTGCATTCAAGCCTTGCACTCATTTTACTTCTGTAACATATATAAATTACAAAAGTGAAAAAATGTAGGACAGAACTTATTTGTATCCACCTGAAAATGATTAATCACCACCGACACTCATTTTGAAGAGGTTTTTGACCAGAAAGTGTAGGCTGAAGGTCCTCAGAAGCATTCAAACAATGATTTTTCTTGTCAATTAATTGCTATTATTGTCTTAAAGGGATAGTTCAACCAAAAATGAAAATTATGTCATTAATTACTCACCCCTTGTTGTTTCAAACCCATTTATTAATCTTTGGAATGCAAATTAAGATATTTTTGATGAAATCCGAGAGCTTTCTGACTCTCCATGGACAGCCAGGGTCCTTCCATGACCAAGGTCCAGAATGGTAGTAACAACATTGGCAAAATAGTCCATGTGACATCAGTGGTTTAACTGTAGATTTATGAAGCTATGAAAATACTTTTTGTGCGCAAAAAAACAAAAATAATTAATTTTCAACAATTCTTCTCCCATGAGTTACCGTCTTCCACCATTATCAAGAGTATCACGATGGACGCGCGTGTTGCTGCTGATGTAGTGAATGCATGCGCTGCACCTTGTTGTGGAACTCTTGAAAATGGCAGAAGATGGTAACTCGCGGTAAAAGAATTGTTGAATAAAGTAGGTTTTTTTGTGCACAAAAAGTATTCTTGTAGCTTCATAAAATTATGGTTGAACCACTAATGTCACATGGACTTTTTTGATGATGTCCTTGCTACCTTTCTGTCCCTTGAATGTGTCAGTTGTGTTGCTGTCTATGGAGAGTCAGAGAGCTCTCGGATTTCATCAAAAATATCTTAATTTGTGTTCGAAGATAAACAAAGGTCTTACGGGTTTGGAATCACATGAGGTTGAGTAATTAATGACAGAATTTTAATTTTGGGGTGAACTATCCCATATTAACCTTTATTAAACTGTAAAATTTGCATGTTGTTAATTCTATAGTTTTTTTAGAGATGCATCACTTGCAATTTTCTCGGCCGATTCCGATTTCCGATTTTTTGTTAGTGTGATCTGCCGATACTGATTTTTGCCGATTCCGATTTTTTTTCTAAGAACTATAATTGACAGCATATAAAGAGAGCTATGAAACTAAGTTTTTCAGGTTAAGTAAGTTTTTATTTAGGTAAGAAATACTACAGAAAATAACGTAATCAAATGAAAATTTTTATCAAATTTAATTTCTGTAGTCTTCATTGTAAAAATTAAATGCAAATTAATGCTTACCATTAAAGTTATAAAACGTCTTCAGTTAAGAGCAGAAAGTGATTTTCTTTGTCTTTTGTTCTTTGATTAACATGACAGACATCAGCAGGAATATTGGACAGCGGTCCTAAGAGTTTATCCAAGGACCCAATATACTGTTACACAACATGCATTCTCTTTCTCAACTATTTAATGTCCCAAAACTGACTGTGTTTAACTGTATACTCGCCAAAACGGGCATTTTGACATAATTTTGTATGTATTTGAACGTTTTAGTGCAGTTAGCCACTCATTTTGGTATTTGTGGCTCACAAGCTGTTTGAGACTGAGTCGCTTGTGCGGTCCACTAATATAGATCAGTGGTAGTGCGCATGCTTTTGGTGCGAAAAACCTGCGGGAATGACTAAAATGATGCGCAATACAAGCACCATTTAACCGGAGCGAATGAGATGTGTGTGAGAGAGAAGGGGTCGTCGGAGAGAAGAGAGCGAGAATGTGCGGCTGATGTGACGTTATTGCCTGTGCCGCTGGTAACAAAACGGATCAGCTCGAAATCGGAAAGAAGTAAGACTGATAGGCCGGTCACCTAATTTTCAACTGCAGTCCTTTGGCAAAATGTTTTGAAACCCTTTAAAATATCAAGAACAATAAACAAAAAGCATAATGACAACAAAACTAACACTATAACAACAATCCACATTTTCACACAATAAGCCATGCAAGCACACAAAGTGACAACATGCAACCTTCAATAGGTATATGCAAGTGTGCATTAACCATACATGAAGCACAAAAGACTCCATTATGGATTAATAAGATAACACATACCTACATTGTAGGCTAAAAAATTTTTTTTACCTTCTTAATGTTGCTCTCGTGGTCCAAGCTACAATCAAAGCTACTAGGAGGCACAGTGCCATGGAAACCCTGAGAGAGGGATGCAAGATCATTACAAAAAAATGTCAATCATGTCACATAAGAGTGAGACTATAAAGTCCCTCCAACACTCTCACACATACACGTGAATAAATCAAACACCATGCATATAAACTCATGTCACAAACACATCTAAAATTATAAACCCTCAACAATTTGCATATTATTAGTAACACTAAGTGCAAAAGGAGTTTAAAGCACTGAGATGTGCTAGCCATTGTCATGGTTACACTTACCATAGCGTTTTCTCCCCACTCGGTCAAACTGTAATCCACAGTGATCTCCTCCCCCTTTGTGATGTCGCGGATCGCTATGACAATCAGTCGCACTTGATTTCCACAGTGCACTTCACGAATGCGGCAGTTTGGTGATGGGGGGTACGAGACGGCCCCCCTCTCTCCGCTAGAGCCCTCCTCACTCACACTGCATGAGAGAAAACTACATCAGACAGTAATAGAGCAAATAAAACTGATAGAGAGAACCACATCTGGGAATTCTTGCAGACCCTGTTTTCTAAACCACTACGTGGCAGACCAATGCATGTCCTGTAATAAAGTCATGCTGTCTCTGCTTTTGTTATTTACATTAATAACATATTATCTTCTCAAATGACAAATTAGAATGTCCCGTTTGGTGTGAACTCATAGCATGATTAAGCAGTGGATTTAGATAAATAGAACTGAATCACAAACAGGTTGTTTATAGTTAGTTGATGCTACTTTGTGTATGCTAACATATACTTAATGATATAGATTAACCATCAGCTCTGAAGCCCATATAAGCCTGGCAAACATTCCCAACCCAGTACGAACGTCATAAATAAATATGAATTTATAATTACAGAACACACTGTTACCCCCCACACACACGTCATCATTGACATATATGATATATGTAGATTCATATAAACATATATTTCTTTCAGCACTATGACTAAACACAGCAATAAACAGATACAAACACACACACACACACACACACACACACACATACCATAAGCCCAGCAACACACTATGATAAACACACACAAACACACACACACATCCTCTCACTGACCCAACGATAATAAACACATTGCAATAAACACACACACATACACACAGCTTGCATTCCAGTAATCCCCCACCTCCATATACACACAACAGTATCTCCCAACCACACAACAAACACAATTACTTGCTATCTCCTCCTAGCACGCACACAGACACACACATGCAGTATCTCTACTCAGACCACACACACACACTCAGTCACTCACTCACTCACTCACCAGAGCTGAACAGATTGTGTTTCATAGTACGGTCCATCAGCAGCAGACACTCTGTGTTTGTCTTCATGACCATCACCTGAAACACATATAATAAGGTCTCACATAGATATTTACACACTTAAGCTGATGATACACGATCAACAGGCAACCAGCTGAGACACAGGGCCCACGACCGATCTAAATTATCTAGATAGAAATGTGTTACCCATTCTCAATGGAAAAGTGCCCAAGCAACATTGCTCAAAAAAAGTTGCCTGGCAAAACTGCTCAAAAAGTTGCCCCATGTATCATCAGGTTTACAATGATCTCTGAAACATACATGTATAATGTGCTCAAATGATAAGTCATGGTGTTTACTTCAATGAGTTATGGCACATTCGCACTTACACTAATTAAATCAATGGATGCTGGCAAGCAGGAATTCCTGCTTGACTAGAGTATCTAAGAAGACTGATCATGTGACCTCCAACTAAATTAGAGCATTCTGGGAAATGAAGTGTTCTTTTATCTTACGTAAATAATTATGTATATATTAAAGATATTTATATATAAATATTTTTAATATACATTAAATCTATTATTTAAGATATTACATTAAATTTTGAATTACGATTCTTTATGATTCTGTGTGCTTTAATTAAAAATTCAAAAAAGGTGCTGAAATGGAATTCAACTGGAATTCTCAATTCTAAAGACCCTCCCTTTGGAAGCTTCTGCATCGTGGATTAGGCCTAAACACTTATCAGCTGCTCAGACTGGCTCAAATTGCCTACTCTTATTGAAAATGAACTTCCTTTGGTCACTTTGTCATCAGTGTCAACACAACTTTAGACTGGCTCCTGATATTTGCAGTTCTTTCCTTTTTGATCATTTTCAGTTTTCTTTCTTCTTATGTATCAGTTAAAGTAACAAACACACACTTCACCTTTCTCTGGTCCATAGCTGTTCTCTGACATGCTCTCCTCTTCATCCTCTGTAGCAAAGACTCTTTCGCACACCTTTACTGGTGTCCCTTTCCTTTTCCTTCCACAGCCACGTCTATGAAACACAAACACACATTACATTAAATGGACGGCCTGACCAACTTAATCAGCAACAAAACATAAATCACAAAGACAAATCAATAACCTGGACCCGTCAGTGGATCGATGGAAATCACAGCACAAATCTTGTTCAACTTTGCTTACGTTTATAAACGTAAAACATGTGGCAAGAAAAGACGTTTAATTAAGACTTGTTTAAAGCAGCTATGTTACTAAAAATAGCGCTACCTATACAATTAATCTTCTATACCATAACTAAATGAAGCCTGTCAACTGATCTGAATCATGATGTGTCAAGCACATGAAAAATATAATGTAGCAAACACCACTAATTAATCCACTGCACATTCACTCTCCTTCAAGAGGACGAATCAGTTTGGTGGAGTCTATGTGTACGGATTCTAACATAACCCTGATCTAGAGCCAGTTTTACTCACAAATCTATAACCATTAAAGCTCCAACAGAGAGTAACTGACCACATAAGATTGTGTGCGTGAACTGCTGCTAATAGAGCTGTGTATGAAAGCCAATGCTCCGCTTTCCACAGATGCAACTGTGAATGCTTAATTAGACAAGTGTAGAGATGTGCAGTCTTTTGGTTACAGATGTGTTCAGTGTGTATGTGTGTGTGTGTGCGCCTGACGTATTCATTGAGCTGTGATAAGACTCAGTCTTGCCGACTGGATATTGATCTGGCCGACCCTCCATCTGGACCCAAGAGCATATGTTTGCGTGTCTTTGTGTGCACGCAGGCAGGCAGATTCATGTGTTCATCCCTCCATCCACCATTTAAGGTCAGCTTTATAAAGAACTGTCATATAGATGATTACAAAGACACATCTGTGGAACTTAATCAGAGTAGATGGGAGTATTAAACTGATTTAAATGAAATGAGGCTGTGTTTAGAAGTAGGAACTCTTCAATGAGTTGTAATGCTTGTTCAGCAGATGAAACACTGAAAATGTGACTCTCTGTTTATTTACTGTATGTAGTACTATATTCTATTTATTGACAATTATTAAACCAATTCAAATGAAATCCACAGTAACTAAAGTCTTCCTGCTTCATTCACTTCCATTCGTACGCCTACAAATGTGAGAAAATTAAACGCGCAAGCTCATCCAAAGAAATTTTGTCTTGAACTTTGGCACACGGATGACAAAAGATGAAGTCTGGTGATCCCTAACCTGTGAATTTGCATAATGAAAGACATTTAACCAATAGAGCAGTGGTTCTCAAGTTTTTCCAAGACTCCCCTTTGTCCAAGACAATACTCAATGGCCTTTTGGTTTACAAAAAAAGTAATCTTGAAATATATGATATCAGTTTAATGTTGTACATCTTTATTGTTAGTGTTTTTAACATTTTAATGAACTATTATTTTAATTTTAAAAATGCTTACTGGGGCCCCCTGGAAATTTGCTGAGGCCCTCTAGAGGGCCCTAGTCCTCTTGTTATGCAGTCACTTCAGTGAAATTTAGGTGAAATTTTGCAGGCAAAAAAGATCCACTATCTATTGTCAAGAGCATAGAGATACATGAAGCACAGCTCACACAGAATTCACAATGACCAACTCGAACATAAGTGAAATCTGTGTGGGGAAATGTGACCACTCCTTAAACGTCACAGATTAACCTCTTGGCTGAATTCAAAAAACACACAAGCGATGTGTCAACCAACGCTACCAAAACTCCATTAATCTAGCCCAAAACCATCTTACTCAAACCCCTTACCATCGAACCAACCCTAACACACATGCTCATTTTCTTTTCTTTTATTGCAATTCAGTGGTTTACCGGTGTGTTTCCAAAGTCGACCATGAGAACATCTTCCACAAGTTCCACTGAGATCCATCTGAATAACAGTCAGTGTTTTCTGTGGACATACTCTTGTCCAGCCTGTCAGTAAATCTGATTACACACACTTGTGTAACTCATTCTCCAAGTAAATACACTGCAAAACGGACATGCTTTTAATCCCTCCTCGTTCCACAAGCCAAAATCTGTTTCCTTTTCGTACATTTGTGTATCTCGACTTGTTTATCTCTCTTT